>NC_053498.1:2493711-2628479 GCF_905171775.1 Rana temporaria
CTTCGCTCTCCTGACGCTGTCGCAGGAGCTGGAGAAGGAGAGAAGTTAGAGTAAGGCCTCCTACGGGATTTCATATCTCTAATAATGACATAGCGACCGCCGCACGACGATCGACGTCGACACAATGGCACGGGCAGGCAAATGGGCATACCTGTACGTCCTTTTAAATTTGGCGCCGCGTGAATGCGCTTGCTGGTCCCGGGAACTCAATGTTCCCAGGCGGCCCGCGATTGCGGTCAGCAAAAGGCAGAACAGGGGGATGACTTTGTAAACAAGACACTCCCCTATTCTACCTAGTGACGTCACTGATCTACTGTTCCCTGTGATCGCTGACGAGTCACTGGTAGCTCCTCCCCCTAACAGTTAGAATCACTCCCTAGGTCACACGTAACCCCTTGAAGTGCCACCTCGTGTTAACCCCTTCACTGCCAGTGTCCTTTCCCCAGTAATCGGTACATTTTATAGCTCTGATCGCTGTAAAAATAACAACGGTTTCAAAAACGTGTCAAAAGTGTCCGATGTGTCCGCCATAATGTCGCAGTCCTGATAAAAAAAAAATAAAAAAAATCGCTGATCGCCGCCATTACTAGTAAAAAAAAAAATAATAATAAAAATGCCATAAAACTATCCCCTATTTTGTAGACGCTATAACTTTTGCGCAAACCAATCAATAAACGCTTATTGCAATTTTTTTTAACAAAAATATGTAGAAGAATACGTATCGGCCTAAACTGAGGAAAAAAAATAGCTTTTTTTAAAAATAAATTGGGGATATTTATTTTAGCAAGAAGTAAAAAATATTGCTTTTTTTTTTTTTTTCAAAATGGTCGCTCTTTTTTTGTTTATAGCGCAAAAAATAAAAATTGCAGAGGTGATCAAATACCACCAAAAGAAATCTCTATTTGTGGGGAAAAAAGGACGCCAATTTTGTTTGGGAGCCACGTCGCACGACCGTGCATTTTTCAGTTAAAGCGACGCAGTGCCGAAACGCAAAAAGTGGCCTGGTCTTTGGCCAGCCAAATGGTCCGGGGCTTAGAGAATCCCATCAGATTGTCTCTGATTGGTTAGCTGATGACAACACACAGTTGCTCCTTCCACTTACCTCCTGCATTTGTCGCACTTGTCCCTCCATCTCCATCCGTTGAAGTTCTCCCTCGGCCACCTCGTCGCAGCTCCTGAATTTGCTCGAGAAACGCCGCGTTCTGCTTCTTCCCGTCCGACACAGCCAGCCGCGCCGCTTCCAGACGTTCCTGTATGAGGGGCCGCCAATGAAAGTTTAGAACTGATCATCATAGGACATTAACTGAAATTCATATACCTGGTGATAGAAATACAGCGGCACCTCGGATTACGGGTATAATCCGTTCCAGGAGAATGCTCATAATCCAAAGCACTCGCATATCAAAGCGAGTTTCCCCATAGAAGTCAATGGAAACTAAAATAATTTGTTCCGTGTTGACTTCAATGGCATGCAATACCGCAGGTGGCCAGAGAGCTTCGGAAACACTCAGAAAGGCCCGAGGACAGCTCAGCTGACCCCGCAAAGGCTTGAAAACACCCGGGAACAAAGTGGGCCAGATTCACGTAGATCAGCTGATCTATAGATCAGCTGATCTACCCGATTTAAGATCCGCTCCCGCAAGTTTGAGAGGCAAGTGGGTAATTCACAAACCACTTGCCTCCAAACTTGCGGCGGCGGATCGTAAATCCCCCAGCGGAATTCAAATTCCGCGGCTAGGGGGGAGTGTACTATTTAAATCAGGCGCGTTCCCGCGCCGATTTAAATGAGCATGCGCCGTCCGCGGAATTTCCCGGCGTGCATTGCTCCCACTGACGTCGCTAGGACGTCAATGGTTTAGACGCTTACGTAAACGACGTCTATCCGTATTCGAGAACGACTTACGCAAACGACGTTAAAAAATTTAAAATCGACGCGGGAACGACGGCTATACTTAACATTGGCTGCGCCTGATAAAAGAAGGGGTAAGTATACGCCGGGAAAGCCGCTACGGAAACGTCGTAAGAACACTGCGTCGGGTCCGCGAATTCGCGTATCTCGCTGATTTACATATTATTCAACGTAAATCAGCGGGAACGCCCCCGGCGCCACTTTCAAATTGAAAATAAGATCCGACAGTGTAACACTGTCAGATCTTAGCCCTATCTATGCGTAACTGATTCTATGAATCAGACGCATAGATACGACGACCAGTGTAAGTCAGAGATACGATGGTGTATCTGTAGATAGTCGTATCTCTTTGTGAATCTGGCCCAGTATTTCCAAACGGCTCCTGCGCCCCCCACACCTCAGGCCAAATGCGGTACTGCACACCCCATTAGCTTGAGTTCTGCTCGTTTTGTGAGACAATACTCGCAAACCGAGTCAGAATTTTTATTAAAAAGTTGCTCGTCTTTCAAAATGCTCGTAAACCGCGTTACTCGTAAACCCGAGGTTCCCCTGTATACCGAGATGGAGAAGGAAAAAATAAATAGCTCCTCAGACGGCATGCTGGTTTTCTCCATAATGGAAGCTTCTCCCTCCCTTCCCAAAGTACTAACCCCCCCCCCGTATGACAAGTCGCGTTCCTCCACAACTGACCTGCAGGATGCGCCTCTCGTGGTCGCTGGCGGTCAGCAGCTTCTGCAGTTGTCCGACCTTCTCGTGGGAGGAGCTGGAGGTGGAATTACATTCGGAGAGGGAGCTGGTCAGACTCTGGATCTTCTCCTTCAAGGAGGACTCGCTCTCCTGAACCTTCCCCAGAGTCGCGTTCAGACGCTCCACGCAGAGCTGCAGGGTACTCACTTTCCCCTCGCTGTCCGCCAACTAAGAGACGCAACAAAAAACGGTCAGACGTGGACGCAGGAGATGTCAGATCATACAATCGGCTTCCGCCGGACATGGAAATAAGAGGAATGTTGACGCACCTGGAAGTCCCACATTATCTTGCTGCCAGTGTTTGAAGGACGTAAGTACCTACCTTCGGTTCTAACTGCCGCACGAACATTTACGTTGGCAGGTACGTCCATTTAAATTTGCCACTGTGTGGGCTCCCGCACCCCTGCCGCGAGCTCTGTGACCTGCGGACTCGATGTCAGCGGGTGTCCCGCGATTGTGTCACCGAGCTGCAGAACGGGGAGATGCCTATGTAAACAAGGCAGCTCCCTGTTCTGCCCAGTGACAGAACACTGATCTCCTGCTCCCTGTCATCAGGAGCAGCGATCAATATCGTGTCACTCGTAGCCACACCCCCTAACGGTTAGAATCACTCCCTAGGACACACTTAACCCCTTCCTCGCCCCCTAGTGGTTAACCCCTTCCTTCCCCTGGTGTTCAGAAGCAGCACTACACCAATTTAAAACACGCTCTTGATTGGGCCTAAGATGTGTGTTTGACATGAACAGTTGCAGATCTCCATATAGATCGCAGCCGGCGCCTCTCCGTATAGATCGCAGCCGGCGCCTCTCCGTATAGATCGCAGCCGGCGCCTCTCCGTACAGATCGCAGCCGGCGCCTCTCCGTATAGATCGCAGCCGGCGCCTCTCCGTATAGATCGCAGCCGGCGCCTCTCCATATAGATCACAGCTGCCTCTCCATATAGATCGCAGCCGGAACCTCTCCATATAGATCGCAACTGGCGCCTCTCCATATAGTTCGCAGCCGGCTCCTCTCCATATAGATCGCAGCCGGCGCCTCTCCGTATAGATCGCAGCCGGCTCCTCTCCATATAGATCACAGCTGCCTCTCCATATAGATCGCAGCCGGAACCTCTCCATATAGATCGCAACTGGCGCCTCTCCATATAGTTCGCAGCCGGCTCCTCTCCATATAGATCGCAGCCGGCGCCTCTCCGTATAGATCGCAGCCGGCTCCTCTCCGTATAGATCGCAGCCGGCTCCTCTCCGTATAGATCGCAGCCGGCGCCTCTCCGTATAGATCGCAGCCGGCGCCTCTCCCAACATCGCAGCCGGCGCCTCTCCATATAGATCGCAGCCGGGGCGCCTCTCCATATAGATCGCAGCCGGCGCCTCTCCATGTAGATCGCAGCCGGCGCCTCTCATGTAGATCGCAGCCGGCGCCTCTTCCATGTAGATCGCAGCCGCGCCTCTCCATGTAGATCGCAGCCGGCGCCTCTCCATAGAGATCAAAGCCGCTGTACAGAGTTTTTTTTTTTTTTCGCTGTACAGAGTTTACATTTTCCTCGCCCTATAGAACGAGGCACAGTTACCAATGATGGGGAAGGGGACACAAGATATAAGATGCACTTGGCGGGGGCCCCTTGTTATACAGAGGGCCCCCCTGTCTGCACACTCACCTGTCTCTGTAGTTTTTCTACCCGCTGCTGCAGTTCCTGTATTTCGACCTCTCGGTCGCCCAGCACCAGTTTCACCCTCTGCAGCTCCCCCTCCAGGCCCCGGCGGGAAACCTCCAGTTTGGTGTTCCGGTTCTCGGCGGCGTCCAGCACTTCTTTCAGACCGCCGCTTGTCGCCGTCCAGCTTGGCCTCATTGGCTTTGATTTATTGAGTTTTTCCTGAGAGAGAGAGAGAAGAAAGGTTCAGGAGGACAGAACAGACTTCTATTGTGACAGGTACTCTTTTATACATGTCCAAAGGTTCTATATACCGCGTTTCCCTGAAAATAAGCCCTACCCCGAAAGTAAGACCTAGCCTGATTTTCGGGGGAGGACTGCAATATGAGCCCTACCCAAAAGTAAGACCTAATAAAGTCCATGTAAAAACATAAAAATATATAATCCGCTTTGTAAAAATTATCTATAATATCCACGGTGTCTCCTTTTGTAACTTTATTGCTGAAAATACCTTATTTATAGCGCCGCTAAGCACTCACGTGACCCGTCAGAGATCTTCTCTCCTCCCAGCTGACGTCATCGGTCCCTCCCTCTGCAGGCATCTCAGCCCCTCCCTCTGCAGTGCTCGAAGTGGGGCTGACGTTAGTGGCCCCTCCCTACGCATGTGCTCTGAGCAGGGCTGACGTCAATAGGCATCTCGACCCCTCCCTCTGCGGGGCTGATGTCAATAGGCATCTCGACCCCTCCCTCTGCAGTGCTCGGAGCGGGGCTGACGTCAATAGGCATCTCGGCCCCTCCCTCTGCGGGGCTGATGTCAATAGGCATCTCGACCCCCTCCCTCTGCAGTGCTCGGAGCGGGGCTGACGTCAATAGGCATCTCGACCCCCTCCCTCTGCAGTGCTCGGAGCGGGGCATAAGAGCTCCGGCAGATCACGTGAGCGCCCAGCGGCGCTGTAAATAAGGTATCTTCGACAATAAAGTTACCAAAAGGAGACTCACTGGACATTATATATTATTTTTACAAAACGGATTACATATTTTTGTTAATTTTTGGGATAAAATCCGTCATAATGATGACTCCTGAGCTGAGAGGGGGAGAGAAGACAGGGGACATAAGACATCCCCAAAAATAAGCCCTAGTGTGTTTTCTGTAGCAGAAATTATTATAAGACCCGGTCTTATTTTCGGGGGGGGGACGCGGTATCTGGGGGCCATGACCCGGCACATCGTCAATCCCACCCTTCTCGGCTCTAATGGTTCCTCCACCCACCCCCCACCTGACATACCTGGGCCGCCCTGTGCTCGTTCTCTGCCGTTTGCAGGCTGCGCTCCAAGCTGGCTGCTTTCTCAAGGGCCAACCTGCGCTCCCTCTCAGTGCGTCGCAGAGTCTCCTCCTGCAGGATGAGGGTGGTCTGGGTATTGCTGAGCTTACAGTCCACGCCGCGCTTACCTGGATACGAAGAGAACAGAAAAGCCTGTAGAGATCCAACTCGAAGAGCCCCCCCCTCCAAGTCTATCTACCCCCCCCCCCCCCCCAGAGAGCTGCTCACCCTCCTCCATCTCCGACAACACTTTCTGCAGCTGCTGAACTCGTGTAGTCGCTCCGTCTCGCTCGGCCTCGACCTCCACCAGCTGCCGGGACGCCGTTCCCAGCTGAGTACGCAGGTCATCCTATGGAAGAAATTCAATGTGTATAGAGAGAAGCTGAACACACAGAGGTAAGTATATAGCATGCATCTCCCCAGACGGGGCAGTGTAGTCTGGTAAGGAGTGTAATTATCCCCTCTGCCCTCCCCTGTGATCTGTCCTGGGCACACAAAGTGAGTAGTCCTTACACTGTGCCCCATCCTTGCCCCCCGCTGACCCTTGCCCCCCGCTCACCCTCTCTCTCTGAGTGTCCCGGAGTTCCTGCAGGAAGTCTCGCAGGGCGGTGCGGATGACCTCGGGGTCGATATCGGCTGACGGTTGCTCCCCTCGCGTAGGAGAGGCGGAGCGATCCGGGGTGCGGCTGCGCTCCGGGCTGCCTGTACGGGGGATGGGGCTGCCTCGTCCGTCAGTAGTTGTTGTGTATGTATTATCAAATCCTGGATGAAGGGAAGGACAAGAATGAAAAGACCTTTCTGTGCCGGCCTTGAGATGTGCCGACTTTCTGTGATGCCCACTTACCTTTTAGTGGGGAGAACACTCTGCGGGGTGAGCTACTGCGCCCCCTGACGGCCGGACTCGGCGTGCGTCCTGCTCGGCCAATCCCAAGAGTTCTCCTCAGAGCGGAGTGCAGGCTGCTGAGTTTGTATTCTGTCTCCCTCTTCTGTCCTTCCAGGCGTGCCAGCTCCACCTCCAGCCCGTTGACCCGCCCCTCGCTGGCGCTCAGCTTCAGGCTCAGCTGAGCCACTTCCTCCTGCGATGCTGCGACTTTAATCTCCAGGTTGCGGGTGTTGTCCAGCAGTTTCTTCTCGTTGCCCCGAGCCTCCTCCAAGCTGCCCTGGAGTTCCTTTTCCCGCAGGCCAAAGTCGCTCTCCACCTCGGTCAGCTTCCTCTGCAGCGTGCCAAGCTGTGGAAGGTCAGGGGAAGTGATGTCAGTGGCGGGATTAGGACTTCCTGTCCAGCATATTCCTTTCCATATTCACTCCTACTTCCACCGTATCCCCTTCCATGTACACTTCCAAGATAAACCCCCCCCCCCTTCCACATCAACCGTATCCCCTTACACTGTATCCCCTTCCACCGTATCCCCTTCCATGTCCAAGATACCCCCTTCCTCATTCACTTCCAACATATCCCCTTCCACATCCCCTCACACTTCCACCATACCCCCTTCCACTTCCACCATAACCCTTTCCACTCACACTTCCACCATATCCCCCTACACTGTATCCCCTTCTACTCACACTTCCACCGTATCCCCTTCCATCATATCCCCTTCCACTCGCACTTCCACCATATCCCCCTCCATGTCCACTTCCAAGATACCCCCCTTTCTCATCCACTTCCAACATATCCCCTTCCACATCCCCTCACACTTCCACCATATCCCCTTCCACTGTATCCCCTTCCACTCGCACTTCCACTGTATCCCCTTCCACTCGCACTTCCACTGTATCCCCTTCCACATCCACCGTATCCCCTCCCACTCGCACTTCCACTGTATCCCTTTCTACTACCTACCACTTACATTTCCACCCGCACTTCCACCATATCCCATTCCACATCCACTGTATCCCCTTCCACATCCACTCGCACTCTCACCGTATCCCCTTCCACTACCACTTCCATTTCCACCCACACTTCCACCGTATCTCATTCCACATCCACTGTATCCCCTTCCACATCCACTGTATCCCCTTCCACATCCACTCACACTTCCACCGTATCCCCTTCCACTCGCACTTCCACCGTATCCCCTTTCACTACCATTTCCACCCACACTTCCATCGTATCCCCTTCCACATCCACTCACACTTCCATCGTATCCCCTTCCACCGTATCCCCTTCCACATCCACCGTATCCCCTTCCACATCCACTTCCACCGTATCCACTTCCACCGTATCCACTTCCACCGTATCCCCTTCCACATCCACCATATCCCCTTCCACATCCACATCCACCGTATCCCCTTCCACATCCACCGTATCCCCTACCACATCCACATCCACCATATCCCCTTCCACATCCACATCCACCGTATCCCCTTCCACATCCACCGTATCCCCTACCACATCCACATCCACCATATCCCCTTCCACATCCACTCCCACTTACCTCCTTCCTGGCGGCTTCCCGGCCGCTTTCCGTCTCCACCAGCTTCTGCTTTAAGGAGAAGTTGTCTTTGCGCAGATCTTCCTCTCGCTGCTCGCACATAGAAAGGCGCGCCTGCGCCTCCGCCAAGTCTCGGCTGCGCTTTGTGCTCTCGTCATCCAGAACCTTCAGCTGTGAAGCAGTAGAGAGATTACAGAGGCCGCGATCACATGTGAGGCCGGATACATGCGTAACAACCAATTTCTTACCGCTAAAGCGCCTGAAAAACGCCTCCAGAATGAAAGGGGTCTTAACCCTGTGCACTTTCTGCTCATGTAGTGTGGACACTGCACGGGCAGAGACTGGGATGTCAATTGACACACAGAGCCTGGCTTGGGATGGAGCTTGCATGAGGGCCCCCCCCCCCCATAGCAAGTGGCTTGCGATGGAGGCACATAGAAGGGGGGAGGAACGAGGAGCACCAGCAGGGGACCCCAAAAGAGGAAGTTGGGGGCGCTCTATGCAATACCGCACAGAGCAGGTAAGTATGACATGTTTTGTACCTTTACAATCACTTTTATAATCTAGGAAAAATTGGCAAAAGGTGGTTGTCCTAAGGAATACGGCACCTCATCCCCCATCTCATGTATAGCAGTCAAGTCTACCCGACTAGTTTCGCCAAACATAGGCTTCATCAGGGGGTTTGGTCACGTCTTAATCCCCTGATGAAGCCGATGTTTGGCGAAACTAGTCGGGAAGACTTGACCGCTATACATGAGATAAATGCTCCTTTTATATTATCCATGTGAATTATTTTACTGTTTTGTATATGTATTTTAACTTTTCTTTGTAATTAATAAAACTTTGTAAAAATGTCTTATAAATATTGGTATTGACTTTCTGTGGCACCGCAATAATCCCGCATTCCCCACTCCCTTATCCCGCATTCCCCACTCCCTTATCCCGCATTCCCCACTCCCCTATCCCACATTCCCCTATTCCCTACTCCCTTATCCCCCATTCCCTACTCCCTTATCCCCCATTCCCTACTCCCTTATCCCCCATTCCCTACTCCCTTATCCCCCATTCCCTACTCCCTTATCCCCCATTCCCTACTCCCTTATCCCCCATTCCCTACTCCCTTATCCCCCATTCCCTACTCCCTTATCCCGCATTCCCTACTCCCTTATCCCGCATTCCCTACTCCCTTATCCCGCATTCCCTACTCCCTTATCCCACATTCCCTACTCCCTTTGGTTTTTATAATATAGGAGGTATGTAAGTTTTAGCAGGACCTGGTCTCTCAGATCTCAGCTGGTTTCCTGTCGGTGGACAAATTACATAACAATATAACATAACCCATGGTACTGAATGGTAGGGGATCCTCAGGGCCACACACAGTAAGGGCCAAAGGGTTGCATGTGGCCCTGGGGCCGAAGGTTGGACACCAGGGGTATAGTAGGTGTTCCACAAGGCCGCGCAGGAACAGGTGGAACGTGGCAATGACTTTGGTGGCCATGGTTGGGAAGTCTCACTCAGCACAAGCGGCGCACCCAGATTCACAAACCCCCCCCCTCACCTGCCGCCGCAGATCCTGCAGTTCTCTCCGCGCCTCCAGACGCGACCTCTCCACCTCCCGCAGGTTGCCGCGTAGATCGGTGGCCTCCTTCTCTGTGGCGGCTCTGGCCTCCTCCAGCACAGACAGCCTCTGCTCCTTCTCTTCGTTGGCCCGTTTCAGACTGTTGGTGCAACGCAAGCAGATTGGTCAGCGCATGTCAAGCTCAATAGATCAACCCGCCCGGTGCGGTGTTGTTAGGGAGATTTATCCCCCCCCCCCCCCTCTATTTTAATATAAGGCTCCATTGTCACTGCTAGTAACAGTGATGAGAAATGCAAAAGTTTACAGTTGTCAGCAGAACAGGCTTAGAGGGGAAGTCTTCCAATGGGGACACCTGGTCCGGTGACAACGGTCTTCAGAGTTTTTTTCCTCTCACTTCCTGTTAATTCTCTTGGAGAGGAAGTAAAAAGAAAAACCTGACAGAGGTTCTCTCTCCCTACCCAACTCCATCTAAAACCTTAACCACTTCAATACCAGCCATATTTACCCCTTTTCTGCCTAGGCCAATTTCCAGCGCTGTCACAATGTGAATGATAATTGCGCGGTCATGCTACACTGTACCAGTATGACGTTTGTTTCACACAAATAGAGCTTTCTTTTGGTGGTATTTAACCACTCGCTGCCCGCCTTATGCAAAAAGACGGCGGCAAAGTGGTTTCAATATCCTGAGTAGACGTCATATGACGTCCTCAGGATATTGAGCCGCTGCGCACCCCCGGGTCTGACACCCCGCAACACCGATCTAGGTAAAGAGTCTCCGACGGAGACTCTTTACCACGTGATCAGCCGTGTCCAATCTAGGCTGATCACGATGTAAACAGGAAAAGCCGGTAATCGGCTTTTCCTCACTCACGTCTGTCAGAGGCGAGTAGAGGAGAGCCGATCGGCTGCTCCTCTGACAGGGGGGGGTTTGTGCTAAACGATTATCAGCACAGCCCCCAGAGGATGCCCACACTGGACCACCAGGGATGCCCACCACAGGTATGCCACCCTAGACCACCAGGGATCACAATCACAAATAATGGATGCCAATCAGTGCCCACAATGGGCATCACTGATTGGCAGGCATTGTTTGGCACTGATTGGCATCCATTAGTACAACACATACATTAGTGCCACCATCTATGCCCATCCGTGCCGCCTATCAGTGCCCATCAGTGCCGCCTATCCGTGCCCATCCGTGTCGCCTATCCGTGCCCATTTGTGTCGCCTATCAGTGCCCATCAATGCTACCATATCAGTGCCACCTCATCGGTGCCCATCAGCAGGGCCGATCCGCCCTATAGGCTCACTATGCAAGGCGCTTAGGGCCCCGCAAAGCTGCGAAGGGCCCCCCAAATTACTAGAGGCCCCGCCTGGTGAGAAGTCATTTTCGCCCCCTCACCCCGCTTCTCAATTTGCTGTCTGCATGGGAGAAGGTAAGAAGTCAGCACCCCCTGCTTCTCAATTTAATGTAAGATGTCATTTCCGACAGCAGAATACCCCCTCTGGGGCAGAAAGGTATATAAGTGCCCCCCCGGTATGGAAGTGGTTAATTCCCACTGTGTTTTTTTTTACTAAATTACTGAATTTTTTATTTTATTTTTCAAAGCGTTTTTGTTTGTTTCTGTTTTGACGTCGCTTACGCCCTGCTATGCTATGGGGACGGGTGGCGGCCATCTTGCCCTCACTCGTATCCCAGCCGAGCAGGGGACAGGACCCGATCGCCTCCACCGACGGCTCCGGTAAGCGGCAGAGGGCACGGGAGAGCGGCGGGGGGCCTCTTCCGCCGCCGATAACCATGATCTTGCGGTGAATGCGCCGCGGAGACCACCGTTATCGTTTACAGGACCGCTCTCGGTTGTGGCAGCAGCTGCATATACAGGGGGCGGGTCCTTAAGTGGTTAATAAATATACTTGGGATAATGCGCTAGGCGGGTGCGCCCTCTTTTCTCTCTTTCTAGTGCAGCCCGTCAGGCCTGACCACATTCTGGGGGAGGGCATCATAAGACGTCTCAGGCAAGTTTGGGTGATATAACCAATGTTACAAGACACACCTAATGCGTTCGCTCTCCGCCCGGCGTACCGCTCCACGCAGCTCCTCGTTGGACCTCTGCACCGCCTCCTTCTCTTTGGACTCGTCGCCGAGAGACCTGCGCAGGTCCTGGGCCTCCTTCTTCTGTACCTCCGCCGCCTCGTGACTCTCGCGCACCCGCCGGTGGGCCTCGATCAGCTCCCGCCGCACGGCGTCCCGGCCGTCTTCGACTACACAGAGCTGAGTCTTCAGTTCATCCACCTGAGAGAGAGGAGCGAACACAGAGAATGATCAGTCCCGGTCAGACCTCCATTCTGATTGGTTTGTACAAATTACAGACTCGCCGAGATTCCTGAAGGAGGAACTCCGATCTCTCTATAGACGGAATTCTCCTCACCTCGCGCAGTGCCGCCTCCCGCTGTTTCCCCGTCTCTCGGATTTGCTCGTTGAGTCTCTTTAGCTCTCTATCTAGAGATGTCAGCGATTCCTCGTACTTCTCCTGCAGGGTTTTCACCTCGGAGCTCAGATTAATGATGGTGCTCTGTACATAAAACAATCGATACATATATCTAAAAGATTAATAAATCTGCAAGAGATACATTTATTCCATTATGACAATCAGATAGAAGACTTTGTCAACACGTTTCGGGGGAGGACCCCCCATTCTCCAGGGTGTGAAGATGATAAACATGATATAGTGGATCAGACTGAATATAAAGTAGAAGTGTTTTAGCCAAGGAAGTGCAGAACTTTCTAGAAACAACTGCAGACGAGCTCTGCGCTTAACTTCTTGGTGGAAATTCCCCCATCTTCAAGCCCCGATGAGGGGTGTTGGCTCTATAAAAAGGGCTGACCTTATATTTGAATACATTTAAGTATCTCTTTAGATGACACAAAGATCTACCAATCATAGTACAATGGCCAAACACCATGAAATTGGATTGTCCTGATCACCATGTGACTAGGCCACTTCATCAAGTGCACCGGCCCGATCACTTGGTGCACCTGACCCATCACTTGGATCCCCCGGACCCATCACTTGGTTCCCCCGGACCCTGATCACAAGGTGCACCAGGCCCATCACTTGGTTCCCCCGACCCCATCACTTGGTTCCCCCGGACCCATCACTTGGTTCCCCCGGACCCATCACTTGGTTCCCCCGGACCCATCACTTGGTTCCCCCGGACCCATCACTTGGTTCCCCCGGACCCATCACTTGGTTCCCCCGGACCCATCACTTGGTTCCCCCGGACCCATCACTTGGTTCCCCCGGACCCATCACTTGGTTCCCCCGGACCCATCACTTGGTTCTCCCGGACCCATCACTTGGTTCTCCCGGACCCATCACTTGGTTCCCCCGGACCCATCACTTGGTGCACCGGACCCATCACTTGGTGCACCGGACCCATCACTTGGTGCACCGGACCCATCACTTGGTTGCACCGGAGCCATCACTTGGTTCCCCCGGACCCATCACTTGGTTCCCCCGGACCCATCACTTGGTTCCCCCGGACCCATCACTTGGTTGCACCGGACCCATCACTTGGTTGCACCGGACCCATCACTTGGTGCACCGGACCCATCACTTGGTTCCCCCGGACCCATCACTTGGTTCCCCCGGACCCATCACTTGGTGCACCGGACCCATCACTTGGTGCACCGGACCCATCACTTGGTGCACCGGACCCATCACTTGGTGCTCCCGACCCATCACTTGGTGCACCGGACCCACCACTTGGTGCACCGGACCCATCACTTGGTGCACCGGACCCATCACTTGGTGCTCCCGACCCATCACTTGGTGCACCGGACCCACCACTTGGTGCACCGGACCCATCACTTGGTGCACCGGACCCATCACTTGGTGCTCCCGACCCATCACTTGGTGCACCGGACCCATCACATCCAGCTCAGCCAGGCACTGAATATTATGTAGGTGCTGTATAAGTGAGCAGAGTGGTAGGAATTTGGGATGATGTTTTATGTGCTGTTAGCGAGCGCACACTGTGGAAGCCTCACCCGGTCCTGCTCCTGTCTGCTCTGGTGATCCCGTTTCTGGCGCTCCATCTCCAGGCTTAGTGCGGTCAGCGTGTGCTGCGTGTTGTTTAGCTTCTCGCTCAGAGAGGCCTTTTCTGACTCCTTTAGGGACAGAGCCTGTGGAAGAGAGCAGGGGGAGGGAGGGGAACACACATTACACAAGTGGGTTCTCTCTTTACTTACATTAAAGCTGTGGTTTAACCCGCTTATGTTTTACCCCCCCCCCCCCCCCCATCATCAACAACATGCTAATCACATGTAAAACCTATTTTCATGACATAACTTATTTTACATCCAATCATGTCATCACTGGGTCTCTGTGCTTCCCTACGCATGCCTGGTGGGAGGGGCCTGAAAAAATCCCAGCCCCCGAGGTATTACCCTGCATGTGATGCTGAGCCTCCAGGATTGAAAGAACTGAAATCAGATGACTGAAAGGGGCGGGCCAATGAATGAAAGGGGCGGGCCAATGAATGAAAGGGGCGGGCCAGGTATGGTCAGGCTGGAGAGGGAAGGGCTAGATGATGATGCTGGATGTGGTGGTCCTGGCCCCCCGCTCACCTGCTGCTTCTCGTTCTCGGCCTGTAAGAGGCTGTCATCGCGCTCCTGCTGCAGAGTTGTGATCTCATCGCTCATCTCCTCGCGTTCCATCTCGTATTTGGCCAGTAACTCTTCCCGCTCCTGCGTCAGGCGATGGAATAATTGCTCCTTATCCGATTCCAGCTCCAGGCGCTGCGCTTCCTGCAATACATCAAATGTCACATGATGATCAATAAATGTCACTACAAGTCCCAGCATGCAGTGTAGTGTAGTGTAGTAATCCATTGTAGTGTAGTAATCAGTGTAGTAATCCAGTACAGTGTAGTAGTGTAGTGTAGTGTAGTGTAGTAGTGTAGTGTAGTGTAGTAATCAGTGTAGTAATCGGTGTAGTGTAGTGTAGTAGACGGTGTAGTGTAGTGTAGTAATCAGTGTAGTAATCAGTGTAGTAATCAGTGTAGTGTAGTAATCCAGTGTAGTGTATAGGGGAGGGTCTGAAAATCTTTTTGTTTACTGTCCGTGTCCCCACTAAGGTCCCCGCTCCATCCTCACTTCCTGTGTGGCCCCCAGGACACCCCTATCTCCATATGGACTGATCTGGAAGGTTGGGGAACATAAGAGGAAATAGAAACCTTCTCCCTCAGCAGGCGTTCCATGTCCTCCTCATGAGCTTCGTGTTCGCTCTTCAGGGCGCTGTGAGCTTCCTTCTCCGCCTGGACCAGCTGCAGGCTGAGGGCCTCCTTGTCCCGCTCCAGTTTGGTGACCTCGGCCTCCAATTGTCGGCGCAAAGAGACGACCTCCGCTGCGGGAAGAGAAAAGAGCCGATTACTGGCGGAGCACAAGAGCCCCCCCCCAAATATTATCTTATTCTTCTAGAAGGCAGAGACGTTCTCATCACACATAGGTAGGAGAACACACCGGTACATTCCATGACTCGGGAGGAGAGGACACGGGCCATAGACCCCGAGATGTCTCCAAGCAATGAATGAGAAGGGTGACAACAACAACAAGGCCAACAGAAATGTGCCAGCAGGCCCAACAATAACGAGAGTCAACAGAACCAACTCCGAGTGCTGCTACAAGAACCTCGCGGCTGAAGGCTGCATCTGCAGAGGTTTGGGCATCCACCTGGCAGAACTTGGAGAAGGTTTGAACCAGTGGCGTCGCTAGGGGGTGGCTATTGGGGGCTATAGCCCCGTATCTGGGGCCCATAGCCCCGAGTCTCTTGCCGCAGGGGTCCCTGCCTAAACAGCGGGCCATGGCCTCTCTGCAGCTGGTCTGCAGGTGCCGGTGGGCGGGAAGGACTGCAGGAGAGACATCATCTCTCGCCGCCCACCCTGCATCACAGCTCTTTCGCACTCACAGCGCAGGCCTCTTCAATGTCGGATGTGCGGCGGGGAGCAGCGAGATGACATCATCTCTCACTGTCTGTCCCGCATTACCGCTCTCCTGCCCTCACTCAGAACTAAATGGACCAGTACTGCCGTCCTGCCACCAATGCAGCGACAATCTACATCTGGATTGCAGCCTCTGTGCCCATCAAACGCAGCCACTGTGCCCATCAAATGCAGCCAGTTTCCCCCCCCATCAAATGCAGCCAGTTTCCCCCCCCCCCATCAAATGCAGCCAGTTTCCCCCCCCATCAAATGCAGCCAGTTCCCCCCCATCAAATGCAGCCAGTTCCCCCCCATCAAATGCAGCCAGTTCCCCCCCCCCCATCAAATGCAGCCAGTTCCCCCCCCATCAAATGCAGCCAGTTCCCCCCCCATCAAATGCAACCAGTTTCCCCCCATCAAATGCAACCAGTTTCCCCCCATCAAATGCAACCAGTTTCCCCCCATCAAATGCAACCAGTTTCCCCCATCAAATGTAACCAGTTTCCCCCATCAAATTCAGCCAGTTTCCCCCTCAAATGCAGCCAGTTTCTCCCTTCAAATGCAGCCAGTTTCTCCCTTCAAATGCAGCCAGTTTCCCCCTCAAATGCAGCCAGTTTCCCCCTTCAAATGCAGCCAGTTTCTCCCTTCAAATGCAGCCAGTTTCTCCCTTCAAATGCAGCCAGTTTCCCCCTCAAATGCAGCCAGTTTCCCCCTTCAAATGCAGCCAGTTTCCCCCTTCAAATGCAGCCAGTTTCCCCCTTCAAATGCAGCCAGTTTCCCCCTTCAAATGCAGCCAGTTTCCCCCTTCAAATGCAGCCAGTTTCCCCCTTCAAATGCAGCCACTGTGCCCATCAAATGCAACCAGTTTCCCCCTCAAATGCAGCCAGTTTCCCCATCAAATGCAGCCAGTTTCCCCATCAAATGCAGCCAGTTTCCCCATCAAATGCAGCCAGTTTCCCCATCAAAGGCAGCCAGTTTCCCCATCAAATGCAGCCAGTTTCCCCCTTCAAATGCAGCCAGTTTCCCCATCAAAGGCAGCCAGTTTCCCCATCAAAGGCAGCCAGTTTCCCCATCAAATGCAGCCAGTTTCCCCCTCAAATGCAGCCAGTTTCCCCATCAAATGCAGCCAGTTTCCCCCATCAAATGCAGCCAGTTTCCCCCATCAAATGCAGCCAGTTTCCCCATCAAATGCAGCCAGTTTCCCCCTCAAATGCAGCCAGTTTGCCCCAATCAAATGCAATGCATGAAGCTATCTATTGGAGATTGACGGGTGCAGGAGAGAGGTGGCGGCGCTCCTGCGCCCACTATAGACGCACCGCCACTGCAAGTGACTATCCACATCTGGTGCCAGGTGACAGTTGCAAGCGACTATCCACATCTGGTGCCAGGCGACGGTTGCAAGTGGCGAGCTGCATCTGGTGGCAGGAGATGTGGCAAGTGACACACTCGGGGCTCCCACTGATTCGGCATTATGGTGAGTTGAACCACTTCATTATATATTACAATGTAACAATAGAAACAATGCGCTTCAATCACCCTGACACCATATCAACCATGGTGCCGTGATAATTGAAGCGCCAACACCAGCCATTGCCCACGAAAAACTGCTTACCACCCGCGTGCCACCCCGGGCCTGCAAAAAAGGTTGGCGATCGCTGCTATGGGCTCTTAGCCCCAGATCTTTTGCAGACCTAGCAACGCCCATGGTGCCCACGGTTATTTTTAATGCGGAGTACCGAGTGCCAACATAACGTTGCAGGTTCTCCTGAACGTGTATCTGTAAGAGGCATTGTCCATCATCGGGTGGCAGCCTGACTGGTATCATCCTATATATTACAAGTACTCTTTATCACAAGGCTGCAGCTGTACAATCTCACAGCCTGACCTATCATGTTACTCTGCCAGTGCTGCTAAACCCACGTAGCTGCCAACACAATTCCTGCCAGCTTCGGTCCTGCAGCCTGCATTCTGTTCAGAATTGGGTCCGTACCTTGCAGAGCCTCCTTAGCCAGCCGCAGACTCCGATTCTCGGCCTCCAGCTGCTCCTTTCGGGACGTGACGTGGGTCAGTTGTTGCTGCACATCAAAGAGCGTCGTCTCCAGAGACTCCTTGTCTGTCCTGTGGAGGAATAGAACAGAGCGCTATAGATGCCGGTATAGAGGAGAAGAGGAACGGAGCTCTATAGATGCCGGTATGGAGGAGAAGAGGAACGGAGCTCTATAGATGCCGGTATGGAGGAGAAGAGGGACAGAGCTCTATAGATGCCGGTATAGAGGAGAAGAGGGACGGAGCTCTATAGATGCCGGTATGGAGGAGAAGAGGGACAGAGCTCTACAGATGCCGGTATGGAGGAGAAGAGGGACAGAGCTCTATAGATGCCGGTATAGAGGAGAAGAGGGACGGAGCTCTATAGATGCTGGTATAGAGGAGAAGAGGGACAGAGCTCTATAGATGCCGGTATGGAGGAGAAGAGGGACAGAGCTGTACAGATGACAGAGGAGAAGAGGGACAGAGCTCTATAGATGCCGGTATAGAGGAGAAGAGGGACGGAGCTCTATAGGATGCCGGTATGGAGGAGAAGAGGGACAGAGCTCTATAGATGCCGGTATGGAGGAGAAGAGGGACAGAGCTCTATAGATGCCGGTATGGAGGAGAAGAGGGACAGAGCTGTACAGATGACAGAGGAGAAGAGGGACAGAGCTCTAAAGATGCCAGTATAGAGGAAAAGAGGGACAGGGCTCTATAGATGCCGGTATGGAGGAGAAGAGGGGACTTTACTAAACTTAGGTATGTAAAACATAGACTTCTGCCAGCAGGGGCCGTGAGAGCCACACAATAGGTGACAAAGCGCCACAGGCTAGGTTTCAAGGGTCTAGAGCGGTGGTCTCCAAAGTGTGGTCCTGGGGCCGGACGTAACCCTTTGCTTGCCTTTCTCTGGCCCTTGGGACACTATTCCTCCCACTGATGGAGACGCTATTCTGCCAACCGACACCAACAATGGGGCTCCATTTCTCCCACCAACAACAGGACGCTAGTCATTCCAATGATACCAACAATGGGACACCATTCCCTCCCCTCAATACCAAAATGTGGTGAAGTTTATTCCCACTGGTGGCAAGGAAAATTTCCACCAACGCTGGCCACAGTTCGTGGAAATTTTGGAGACCCCTGGTCTAGAGGAACCACCAACCATTTTCATTCTCCCATGCTGCATCGTGGGACTATAGGTGATATTCTGGAGACGGAAGTGTTTATTGTTACCTTAGAGCAGCTATTTCTTCTGACTGCGTTCGGTTCTCGCGCTCGCACGCGGTGAGCTGCACCACCAGGTTGCCCTTGTCCTTCATCAGAACCTCCTTCTCTCTGGAGCCCCGGAGGAGACTCTCACTATACTGCTCCACCTCCTTCCGGCTCTGCACCAGCTCCTCGCTCAGAGAGTTCCTGTGCCGTGTTACCTGCAGGGGCAGTAGTGGGAGAATGAGCATTGGGGGGGGGGTACCCCTTCCCACTTATTCAGCCTTTCCCATAGTCCCCGGTTCTCACCTGCCCCAGCTGCTCCTGAAAATGCGCTTTCTCCTTTCGGAGGGATTGGAGCTCCTGAAGGAGTTTCTCGCCCGTTTGCTCCATGGCCTGCAGGGAGTTATCCAGGCCGTAACGCTCTGTGTCCAGCTCCAGCTTTTCCTGCTCCAGCCGCACTAGCTCATCCCGAATGGAGGCCTTCTCTTGCTCCACCTCGTGCTTCTGCCCACGCAAGGTGGAGCGGTCTTCCTCCAGCTGCAGAAGGAATACACAAATGTGTTAATTCTTGGATACTCTTGAGAGCAAAATGTACTGTGCCCACCAGGATCTCATCAAGTCCCTTCCCCCTGAGACTTGCCACCCCTGCAGATACCAGTCTGGGTAGTCATACACTGTATACATAATAGTGGATACATCATAGTCATCTCATCAGTGATAAGCCTACTGACCCCACTGTGGTGTGAGCGGTACCTGAGCGATGAACTTGTTCAGCTCCATCTTGTCATGGGCCAGACTCTCGTTCAATGCACTCATCTTGGATAAAGCATCTCGCAGGGTGGCCTCCTCTGTCCTCTGCCGGTTGAGTGCCAACTCCAGCTCAGCCCGGCTGGTCTCGGCCTGGTGGGAAGAAAAGGAGATATACTGGAGCTATAGCTGTGCAATCCACCCCTTGTTGGTCTCATTAAGGAGATATACTGAAGCTATAGCTGTGCAATCCTCCCCTTGTTGGTCTCATTGAGGAGATATACTGGAGCTATAGCTGTGCAATCCACCCCTTGTTGGTCTCAGGAGATATACTGGAGCTATAGCTGTGCAATCCTCCCCTTGTTGGTCTCAGGAGATATACTGGAGCTATAGCTGTGCTATCCACCCCTCGTTGGTCTCATTAAGGAGATATACCAGAGCTATAGCTGTGCAATCCTCCCCTTGTTGGTCTCAGGAGATATACTGGAGCTATATCTGTGCAATCCACCCCTCGTTGGTCTCATTAAGGAGATATACCAGAGCTATATCTGTGCAATCCTCCCCTTGTTGGTCTCATTAAGGAGATATACTGGAGCTATATCTGTGCAATCCACCCCTCGTTGGTCTCATTAAGGAGATATACTGGAGCTATAGCTGTGCAATCCTCCCCTTGTTGGTCCCATTAAGGAGATATACTGGAGCTATATCTGTGCAATCCACCCCTTGTTGGTCTCAGGAGACATACTGGAGCTATAGCTGTGCAATCCACCCCTCGTTGGTCTCATTAAGGAGATATACCAGAGCTATATCTGTGCAATCCACCCCTCGTTGGTCTCATTAAGGAGATATACTGGAGCTATAGCTGTGCAATCCTCCCCTTATTGGTCTCATTAAGGAGATATACTGGAGCTATATCTATGCAATCCACCCCTTGTTGGTCTCAGGAAATATAGTGGAGCTATAGCTGTGCAATCCACCCCTCGTTGGTCTCATTAAGGCGATATACCAGAGCTATATCTGTGCAATCCACCCCTTGTTGGTCTCATTAAGGAGATATACTGAAACTATAGCTGTGCAATCCTCCCCTTGTTGGTCTCATTGAGGAGATATACTGAAGCTATAGTTGTGCAATCCACCCCCTGTTGGTCTCATTGAGGAGATATACTGGAGCCATATCTGTGCAATCCTCCCCTTGTTGGTCTGTTTCATCTGAGGGAAATCCTGAAAACATGACCTGTTGGTGCGCCTTGAGGACTGGAACTGAAAAACACTGGTCTAGATGTCACTGTGACCTGGAAGAAGCCATGTGACCAGTGAAACCATCCTCCATGCTTCATCCAGGTCACCGAGTCACTAAGCAGTGGAAAGCCGTGTCATTATATCATCTTATCCGCTGCTCACTGACAGGAAATCGGCCTCTTGGGGGATTAGGAAAAGCGCGTTCTCTGTAAGGCGGAAATCTCACCTTAGAGAGGGCCTGGGAAATGTCAGCCTTCTCCGCGTCAGACACTTCCTTCTCCAGGCTGGACTGCTGCAGAGCTTCCTTCACCACTACCAGCTCCTTCCGTAGTGTGGACAGCTTCACCTCCAACTGCTCCTGGGCCTTGTGCCTGCAGATCCAAGGGGTACAATGCATTACATGAGGGCCTTGTGCCTGCAGATCCAGGGGGGTACAATGCATTACATGAGGGCCTGTGCCTGCAGATCCAGGGGGGTACAATGCATTACATGAGGGCCTGTGCCTGCAGATCCAGGGGGGTACAATGCATTACATGAGGGCCTGTGACTACAGATCCAGGGGGGTACAATGCATTACATGAGGGCCTGTGCCTGCAGATCCAGGGGGTACAATGCATTACATGAGGGCCTGTGCCTGCAGATCCAGGGGGGTACAATGCAATACATGAGGGCCTGTGCCTGCAGATCCAGGGGGTACAATGCATTACATGAGGGTCTGTGCCTGCAGATCCAGGGGGTACAATGCATTACATGAAGGCTGTGCCTGCAGATCCAGGGGGGTACAATGCATTACATGAGGGCCTGTGCCTGCAGATCCAGGGGGTACAATGCATTACATGAGGGCCTGTGACTACAGATCCAGGGGGGTACAATGCATTACATGAGGACCTGTGCCTGCAGATCCAGGGGGGTACAATGCATTACATGAGGGCCTTGTGCCTGCAGATCCAGGGGGGTACAATGCATTACATGAAGGTCTGTGCCTGCAGATCCAGGGGGGTACAATGTATTACATGAGGGCCTTGTGCCTGCAGATCCAGGGGGGTACAATGCATTACATGAGGGCCTTGTGCCTACAGATCCAGGGGGGTACAATGCATTACATGAGTGCCTTGTGCCTACAGATCCAGGGGGGTACAATGCATTACATGAGGGTCTGTGCCTGCAGGTCCAGCGGGTACAATGTATTACATGAGGGCCCGTGCCTGCAGATCCAGGGGGGTACAATGCATTACATGAAGGTCTGTGCCTGCAGATCCAGGGGGGTACAATGCATTACATGAAGGTCTGTGCCTGCAGATCCAGGGGGTACAATGCATTACATGAAGGTCTGTTCCTGCAGATCCAGGGGGTACAATGCATTACATGAAGGTCTGTGCCTGCAGATCCAGGGGGGTACAATGCATTACATGAGGGCCTGTGCCTGCAGATCCAGGGGGGTACAATGCATTACATGAGGGCCTGTGCCTGCAGATCCAGGGGGGTACAATGCATTACATGAGGGCCCATGCCTGCAGATCCAGGGGGGTACAATGCATTACATGAGGGCCTTGTGCCTACAGATCCAGGGGGGTACAATGCATTACATGAGTGCCTTGTGCCTACAGATCCAGGGGGTACAATGCATTACATGAAGGTCTGTGCCTGCAGATCCAGGGGGGTACAATGCATTACATGAGGGCCTGTGCCTGCAGATCCAGGGGGGTACAATGCATTACATGAAGGTCTGTGCCTGCAGATCCAGGGGGGTACAATGTATTACACGAGGGCCTGTGCCTGCAGATCCAGGGGGTACAATGCATTACATGAGGGCCTGTGCCTGCAGATCCTCGTAATTTTCCCGCTCACCCTCTCTCCACCTCGCGCAGCACCCTGCTGCGGTCCTGGCAGGTGTCCTCCTTCTCCTCTTGCAGGAGGTCTCTCTGCCGCTGCAGGTCGCTGTTGGCTAGCTGCAGTTTCTCCGCCTCCTGTCGCTGCGTCTCCTGCTGTTCCTGAAGATTCTGGATGTTCCGTTCCAGCGCAGAACGCTCACTGCAACACAGACAGGAGCGCCATCAATGCCGGGTCACACGCCACATACAACGCCGGCTCACACGCCACATACAACGCCGGCTCACACGCCACATACAACGCCGCCTCACACGCCACATACAACGCCGGCTCACACTCCACATACAACGCCGGCTCACACGCCACATACAACGCCGGGTCACACTCCACATACAACGCCGGGTCACCGCCACATACAACGCCGGCTCACACGCCACATACAACGCCGGGTCACATTCCACATACAACGCCGGCTCACACGCCACATACAACGCCGGGTCACACTCCACATACAACGCCGGGTCACCGCCACATACAACGCCGGCTCACACGCCACATACAACGCCGGGTCACACTCCACATACAACGCCGGGTCACATTCCACATACAACGCCGGGTCACACGCCACATACAACGCCGGGTCACACTCCACATACAATGACGGGTCACACGCCACATACAACGCCGGGTCACACTCCACATACAACGCCGGGTCACACTCCACATACAACGCCGGGTCACACGCCACATACAACGCCGGGTCACACTCCACATACAACGCCGGGTCACACGCCACATACAACGCCGGGTCACACGCCACATACAACGCCGGGTCACACGCCACATACAACGCCGGGTCACACGCCACATACAACGCCGGGTCACACGCCACATACAACGCCGGGTCACACGCCACATACAACGCCGGGTCACACGCCACATACAACGCCGGGTCACACGCCACATACAACGCCGGGTCACACGCCACATACAACGCCGGGTCACACGCCACATACAACGCCGGGTCACACTCCACATACAACGCCGGGCACATACAACGCCGGGTCACACTCCACATACAACGCCGGGTCACACTCCACATACAACGCCGGGTCACACGCCACATACAACGCCGGGTCACACGCCACATACAACGCCGGGTCACACTTGTGTAATTGTTCTTATCTCAGCACCCTGTGGGCGTGTCTGTACCTGTTGATCTGCTCGAGGTTGTTGCGCAGTCTGCAGACGGTGCGCTCGGCGTCGTCCTTGGCAACGCTGGTAATGTCCAGCTCTTGCTGCGTTTGGGCGATTTTCTGCTCCAGGGCGTGTCGCTCGTCCTCGCCGTCGCTCAGCTGTTTGCGCAGCGCACCGACCGTCTCCTGTCCGGTCTCCAGACGCCCTCGCAGTTCCTGTGACGATAGACATTGGACGTTCCTCACTCCAGTATAGAGAACTCTCCTCCAACCAGGACAAGGGGGGGGGGGGCGCCCTGCTGAGCACTGTGGTGTCATGTGGGGGGGGGGGAGATTGAGGGGGATTTGTGTTGGGAGGGGCCATTTGGGGGTCGGCAGGGGGCTAGAGTTGCTAGGAGTGGTGATTTAGGGGAATTTGTGTTGGGAGGGCGAATGGGAGGGAAGAGGATTTGTGCTAGGAGGGGGGGGGGGGGGATTTGTTCTCGAAGAGGCGATTTGGTGAAGGGAGGAGGAGAATGGTGCTAGGAGGGGAATTTTTTTGTTGGGGGGGGGGGGGGGATGTCGGAGGTTGTGCTAAGAGGGGGGGTTGGAGTGCACGGGAGAGGATGTGTACTCAGAGTGGAAATTTGAGGGGGTAGAGGATTTATGCTAAGTGGGGGTGATTTTTTTGGAGGGAGGGGCATTTGTGTTGGAGGGGATCTGGGGGATGGGAAGCAAAGTCTTGTGCTGGGAGAGGGGATTTCAACAGGGGCGCGGATTTGTGTTAGGAGGGGCAATTTGGGGGGTTTGTGCTAGAAGAGGTGATATGGTCAAGAGGGGAGGAGAATGGTACTAGGAGGGGACATTTTTGTTTGGGGGGGGGGGGTGCATCTGTGCTAGGAAGGGAAATTTGGGAGGGGGGTGGATTTGTGCTAGAAGGGGGGTTTGGAGTGCAGGGGAGAGGATGTGTACTTGGAGGGGAAATTTGAGAGGGTAGAGGATTTGTGATAAGTGGGGTGATTTTTTTGGGGAGAGGCATTTGTGTTGGGGGGGGGGGAGATCTGGGGGATGGGAAGCAAAGATGTGTGCTGGGAGGGGGGATTTCAACAGGGGCGCAGATTTGTGCTAGGAGGGGAAATTTGGAGGGTATGTGCTAGAAGAGGTGATATGGTGAAGGGGGGGGGGGAATGGTGCTAGGAGGGGAAATTTTTGTTCGGGAGGGGGCTGCATCTGTGCTAGGAGGGGGGATTTGGGGTGTGGATTTGTGCTAGGAGGGGGGATTTGGGGTGTGGATTTGTGCTAGGAGGGGGGATTTGGGGTGGAGGGGAGAGGATGTGTACTAAGAGGGGAAATTTGAGGGGCAGGGGATTTGTGCTAGGTGGGGTGACTTTTTTTGGGGGGGGGGGGCATTTGTGTTGGGGGAATTTGGGGGAAGATGGGGGGCAGAAATTTGTGCTGGGAGGGGGATTCCAGCAGGGGGGGGGGGGTGGATTTGTACTGGGGGGAATTTATGCTCTTAAATCTTGAGGGGGGGGGTGCAGTTTGGCGTGCTCTCCCGGAGCTCCCACTTACCTGCACTTGCAGCTGTCTCCTCTGTACAGCGGAGTGCACGGCGGAGAGTGCCGAGTCCCGGAACGCCGGGGACAGGCTGCGTCTTGGCGAGGAGCTGCGGTGCGGGGAAGAGCGGCGGATGGGGGAGGAGGTGCGCAGGCTGCTGGAGAGACCCCTCAGGCTGAGCCCCGGACCCTCGCTCTCTATGAACTCCGACGTCCTGTCGCTGGAGATCTGCAGGCCGCTGTCCGCGTCGCTCAGCACCGCCTGCCGGACAATTCCAAGGAGAGCAAAAAACATTCAAATAAAAAAAAAGACAAAAATCAATATTCCTGGAGAACCGCCTCTCCCGAGATTATAACCCCTCCCCCGAGATTATAACCCCTCCCCCGAGATTATAACCCCTCCCCCACGGAACCCTTCTACTGGGATTAGCCAAAGAGATTTAATTATACTGAATTTTACAGAATAGAAAGGTAGGTAAGTGGAAAGAGAGCGCTGGATGACACCAATGATGGGACACTATTCCTCCCACTGACACCAATGATGGGACACTATTCCTCCCACTGACACCAATGATGGGACACTATTCCCCCCCACTGACACCAATGATGGGACACTATTCCTCCCACTGACACCAATGATGGGACACTATTCCTCTCACTGATACCAATGATGGGACACCATTCCTCCCACTGACACCAATGATGGGACACTATTCCCCCCACTGACACCAATGATGGGACACTATTCCCCCCACTGACACCAATGATGGGGCACTATTCCTCCCACTGACGGGGACACTATTCCTCCCACTGACACCAATGATGGGACGCTATTCCTCCCACTGACACCAATGAAGGGACACTATTCCTCCCACTGACACCAATGATGGGACACTATTCCTCCAACGGACACCAATGATGGGGCACTATTCCTCCCACTGACACCAATGATGGGACACTATTCCTTCTACTGACACCAATGATGGGACACTATTCCCCCCACTGACACCAATGATGGGACACTATTCCTCCCACTGACACCAATGATGGGACACTATTCCTCCCACTGACACCAATGATGGGACACTATTCCCCCCACTGACACCAATGATGGGGCACTATTCTTCCCACTGATACCAATGATGGGACACTATTCCTCCCACTGATACCAATGATGGGCCACTATTCCTCCCACTGACACCAATGATGGGACACTATTCCTCCCACTGACACCAATGATGGGACACTATTCCTCCCACTGACACCAATGATGGGACACTATTCCTCCCACTGACACCAATGATGGGACACTATTCCTCCCACTGACACCAATGATGGGGCACTATTCCTCCCACTGACACCAATGATGGGACACTATTCCTCCCACTGACACCAATGATGGGACACTATTCCTCCCACTGACACCAATGATGGGACACTATTCCCCCCACTGACACCAATGATGGGACACTATTTCTCTCACTGACACCAATGATGGGACACTATTCCTCCCACTGACACCAATGATGGGACACTATTCCCCCCCACTGACACCAATGATGGGACACTATTCCTCCCACTGACACCAATGATGGGACACTATTCCTCTCACTGATACCAATGATGGGACACCATTCCTCCCACTGACACCAATGATGGGACACTATTCCCCCCACTGACACCAATGATGGGACACTATTCCCCCCACTGACACCAATGATGGGGCACTATTCCTCCCACTGACGGGGACACTATTCCTCCCACTGACACCAATGATGGGACGCTATTCCTCCCACTGACACCAATGAAGGGACACTATTCCTCCCACTGACACCAATGATGGGACACTATTCCTCCAACGGACACCAATGATGGGGCACTATTCCTCCCACTGACACCAATGATGGGACACTATTCCTTCTACTGACACCAATGATGGGACACTATTCCCCCCACTGACACCAATGATGGGACACTATTCCTCCCACTGACACCAATGATGGGACACTATTCCTCCCACTGACACCAATGATGGGACACTATTCCCCCCACTGACACCAATGATGGGGCACTATTCTTCCCACTGATACCAATGATGGGCCACTATTCCTCCCACTGATACCAATGATGGGCCACTATTCCTCCCACTGACACCAATGATGGGACACTATTCCTCCCACTGACACCAATGATGGGACACTATTCCTCCCACTGACACCAATGATGGGACACTATTCCTCCCACTGACACCAATGATGGGACACTATTCCTCCCACTGACACCAATGATGGGGCACTATTCCTCCCACTGACACCAATGATGGGACACTATTCCTCCCACTGACACCAATGATGGGACACTATTCCTCCCACTGACACCAATGATGGGACACTATTCCCCCCACTGACACCAATGATGGGACACTATTTCTCTCACTGACACCAATGATGGGACACTATTCCTCCCACTGACACCAATGATAGGACACTATTCCTCCCACTGACACCAATGATGGGACACTATTCCTCCCACTGACACCAATGTTGGGACACTATTCCTCCCACTGACACCAATGATGGGACACTATTCCTCCCACTGACACCAATGATGGGACACTATTCCCCCCCACTGACACCAATGATGGGACACTATTCCTCCCACTGACACCAATGATGGGACACTATTCCTCCCACTGATACCAATGATGGGACACTATTCCCCCCACTGACACCAATGATGGGACACTATTCCTCCCACTGACACCAATGATGGGACACTATTCCTCCCACTGACACCAATGATGGGACACTATTCCTCCCACTGACACCAATGATGGGACACTATTCCTCCCACTGACACCAATGATGGGACACTATTCCTCCCACTGACACCAATGATGGGACACTATTCCTCCCACTGACACCAATGATGGGACACTATTCCTCCCACCGATACCCAATTAAAACACATTTTTGTTTCTATATGTAGCTGGTGTCCCGCATCTTGCTTGGTTCGCCGCCGAGTGGACACAGCCTCCTGAGGGGCAGAGCATCCCTGACAGCTCCTGCAGGGGATTTCTCCCCCTCCCTCTGCTCGCTGACACTGTGCATAATATGAGAGCCTCTCGCATAGCCACGGCCGCTCAATCTGCTCCCTCCCCCTGCATCCTCATTGGCAGGGAGGAGAGCGACTTCAGGGCGGACTCCACCAGCACTGGGGGGGGGGGGCAAGCCTCCCATTATCTCAGTGACAGTGGGAAAACAGACCGATTTCTCCCGTGAAAGGGTCTCGTAATAAAGGGCCCCACAACAGAAGTAAAAGGGCCCCAGGATATATATATATGATTGCATTTTATAGTTGCCCCCCCCCCCTATTTTTGGCCCTGTCCCCTAGAGCTGAGCGATTTTGGCCCCCAAAAAAATTTAAGAAGAAAAAAAACAAAACTCGATTAACGATTCGAATCTAGTTTTTTTCTTTTCATGGACACCGCGCCGGTCCTAAGAAAATGCGGGCAGGAGTTTTTCGATGAGGCCGCGGCTTCGGTCTAGTCCGCCGCGTTCCTGGGAAAAGGCCGCGAACTAGGCCGAAGCCGCGGCCTCGCCTAAAAAAATCCTGCAGGGATCCTCGATCAGGCAGGATTTTTTAGATGAGGCCGCGGCTTCGGCCTAGTCCGCTGAGCGCCGGTCCTATGGAAATAAAATATCGATTTGACCTCCCAACTCGATTCAAGAGTCAAATCTCTTTTTTCCCCAGCCCTACTGTACCACCATGTGCCCCCCCCCCCCCCCCCTTAAATATGAAAGCTGGAGATGCCACTGGCAGGAGCCAATGGCACCCGCTGCTGTCTCAGCCAATGAGGAATGAGAGACCTGGGAGAAGCTCAGCTCTCTTTCACTTTGCTGGATCGAGAGGGGGCTCAGGTAAGTATTAGAGGGGGCTGAGGGGGGGGAAGCCTTTAGCCTTCAGTTTCAATCATCCTTGTTACAGAATATAACGAAACAGCAGAAACTATCACTTCTAATATTTTATTGGTCTCTTGTAAGCCTCATTAGATTGTCAGCTCCTCAGCCTACATCTGTGGGGGGGGGCAGACCTGGGTGAGTTCTCGGAGGGTCTCCTGTAGAAATTCTCTCTCGGCCTTCAGTGCTTCCATCTCCTCGAAGACCAGCACGTTCTGCTCCTTCATCTCACTCCTCTCCTGCAATGAGAAATCAGACGTCTCAAAAACATGAGCTGTGGGAGGGGCCCAGGAGGCTCCATGCACTACGGAAAAGTTACAGGGGGGGGGGGGGGCGGAGACAAGACCTGGTGCCTTGCACAAGGAGAGAAAGCAGAGCTGTGGGAGGGGCCCAGGAGGCTCCACGCACTACGGAAAAGTTACAGGGGGGGGGGGCGGCGACAAGACCTGGTGCCTTGCACAAGGAGAGAAAGCAGAGCTGTGGGAGGGGCCCAGGAGGCTCCATGCACTATGGAAAAGTTACAGGGGGGGCGGAGACAAGACCTGGTGCCTTGCACAAGGAGAGAAAGCAGAGCTGTGGGAGGGGCCCAGGAGGCTCCATGCACTATGGAAAAGTTACAGGGGGGGCGGAGACAAGACCTGGTACCTTGCACAAGGAGAGGAAGCAGAGCTGTGGGAGGGGCCCAGGAAGCTCCACCCACTACAGAAAAATGACAGGAGGGGGCGAAGACAAGACCAGTTCTTCTGCACAAGGATGGAAAGCAGAGCTGTGGGAGGGGCCCAGGAAGCTCCACCCACTACAGAAAAATGACAGGAGGGGGCGAAGACAAGACCAGTTCTTCTGCACAAGGATGGAAAGCAGAGCTGTTGGAGGCAAAATAAGAAAAGCCGGCAACTCCATGTCCACCGCCTTGCAATGTGCCGAAACGTGTCAGGCCTTGTATCCTTTTACATGTAGCAATAAATGTTTACATTTGAATATGGACACAGAGTTGCCGGCTTTTCCTATTTTGAATGTTGCCTAAGTCTTGTCTGGAGGACACAACAGCCTGAGCGCCCCATCATGGACTCTACTTCTATACTCAGGAGACTCCCTTGGTGAGAGAGCTGCATTCCTTTTCATCTAATAAGAGCTGTGAGAGGGGCCCAGCAGGCTCCACCCACTACAGGAAACTAGGGGTTTGGATAAAAAGACCAATCCTCCTGCACAAGAAAAGAGAAGAGCTGTGGGAGGGACCCAGCAGGCTCCACCCACTACAGCAAACTAGGGGGTGGATACAAAAGACCAGTCCTCCTGCACAAGGAAAGAGAAGAGCTGTGGGAGGGACCCAGCAGGCTCCACCCACTACAGCAAACTAGGGGGTGGATACAAAAGACCAGTCCTCCTGCACAAGGAAAGAGAAGAGCTGTGGGAGGGGGCCAGTAGGCTCCACCCACTACAGGAAACAAGGGGGTGGATAAAAATAGGGTTTTTGTACTCACCGTAAAATCCATTTCTCTGAGTTCATGGACGGACACAGCAGCATTGACCTTAGGGTTATATTCCTTTCCTTTCAGGAGAGACCCTGAAAGGAAAGGTATATAACCCTAAGGTCAATGCTGCTGTGTCCATCCATGAACGGAAGAGAAAAAAGACCAGTCCTCCTGCACAAGGAAAGAGAAGAGCTGTGGGAGGGGCCTAGCAAGCTCCACCCACTACAGGAAACTAGTGGGTGGATAAAAAAGATCAGAGCTGTGGGAGGGGCCCAGAAGGCTACACCCACTACTGACATCCTGGAAAGAACTACAGGAGGGGGCGGAGACAAGACTAGTCCTCCTGCACAGGAAGAGAGAGCAGCAGTGGGCGGTCTTTATTACAGGAAGTCTCACGCTGGATTACAGATCTGGAAGAAGAAGTCACATGACCGATGGATTTTAGTCAAGATTACAAGAGTTCAGCTTTAAGCCTCTAAATCAGCCGCGGCGGCCATTTTTGTTTTGTACCTTCTCCTGCAGGCTCCTGATCTGAAGGTCTTTTTCCTTGCTGTCGCTCTGCAGACGCTCAATGGTCTTACTCAGTTCTGCCGCCCTGCAGGACAAAAAAAACACACAGAGTCACAATACAGCGACGGTCAGCGAGAGTTGAAAGACCGTTGGATGTATTAGAAGGTAACTAACCTGGCGCTAAGCTCCGCCTTCTCCGCGTCGTACGCCGCTTGCAGCTGGATCATTTGCCGCACTTTGTCCTTCAGCTGCTCGTCCAGCTGGGCCACCTGCAGCGCCTGCCTCTCCACCGCGGCGACGCCGTTATTCTCCGCCAGCCGGTGGGACCCGCTGACGTTCAGGCAGGAGGCGTGAAGAGTGCGGCAAGACTGCGACATTTCCTTCTGGATCAGCGTCAGGTCCCTGCGTACAGAGAGGAGAGAATTCAGAGACACAAAACGTTCACCGCGCTATTTTCACTCCATCGGCGCTTCGCCGTTTTGTAGCCAAGTTTATGCCGCGCGGAGCGGCGGTTTTTCTTGCTGCACCCAAAAATCTTAGGAACCCTTTAGATAAAAATAAAAAAGTTGCCGTCGTCGCCCACCTCTCCGTCATCGTTTTCATCTCACTGAAGTGTCTGCGGAACCCGACGACCTGTCTCCATAGCGACAGCAGCCGGCTGTGCTCATTACTGAAGTACGAGTTAAAGGACTGCAGGGGGCGACAAAGGAGAAAAAAAAGGATTTTTGTACTCACCGTAAAATCCATTTCTCTGAGTTCATAGACGGACACAGCCTTCATTGACCTTAGGGTTATGCTTCTTCCTACCAGGAGATTTAGGCAGAATTCTACAGCACTTAAGGTGTTAAAAACTTTCCTTCATGCTGCTCCTCCCAGGGGGCGTGGCTCCCCCAGGCATAACCCACACCCTGCTCTAGGAGCCTCAGTTCGTAACAAGCAGTACAAACAAAGGAGGGGTGGGTGCTGTGTCCGTCTATGAACTCAGAGAAATGGATTTTACGGTGAGTACAAAAATCCTTTTTTCTCTTTCGTTCATAGACGGACACAGCCTTCATTGACCTTAGGGACGTCCCCAAGCAGTGTCAAAAAAATTAGAGGGGTGGGAAAAATAACACAGCAAAAACAGGTTACACCCCAAACAAAAACCGGAGTTACTCAACGGAGGAACTCCAACCTTAAACTGCCGCCTGTAACACCCTGCGGCCAATGGAGGCATCCGAAGATGCACTCACATCCACCATATAAAACTTTGAAAAAGCGTGGACCGACGACCAGGTCACAGCCTTACACACCAGTAACACAGAGGCTTGGTGTCGGAAAGCCCAAGAGGCCCCGATCGCCCTGGTCGAATGCGCCATGACCCGAAAGGGGGGCGCCCGCCCTTCAGGGCATAGGCCTGAAGCACAATCCGTCGGATCCACCTGGAAATGGTGGCCGACGAAACTGCCAGGCCCTTACTGGGACCGGACACAGACACGAACAGCGAGTCCGACATCCGGAACGGAGCTGTCGCCGACAAGTAAACTCGAAGGGCCCGAACCACATCCAAAGAATGTAAAGTGGCCTCCTTCGGGTTCTTCGGCTGAGGACACAAGGATGGAAGAACAATGTCCACATCCAAGTGAAAAGCCGAAACGACCTTAGGGAGAAAAACGGCTGCGGCCGCAGCACCACCTCATCCTTACGGATGACCAAGCAGGGAGCCTTGCAAGACAAGGCCACCAGAACAGACAGACACCCGTCTGATCGAGGTAATTGCTACCAGAAATAAAATCACCTTTTGTGACAATAAAACAAAAAACCTCCCGAATGTCCTCAAAAGGGGGCATCCCGAAGCACTGAAAGGACTAAATTCAAGTCCCATGGGGGTAATGGAGGGCGCACCGGAGGGGCCACCTGCCAGACCCCCTGACCCAACGCACGCACCCAGGAGTGCTATGCCAAGGGTCGCTGCAAGTAAAAAACAGCCAGAGCAGAAATCTGGCTCCTAACCGTACGTAAGGCGAGAGCCTGAACCACTCCCTGCTGCAAAGACAGCAGAATCCTGTACACAACGCATGTACGAGAGTGCCAGTTCATCTCCCCACACACAGAGAAGTAGGCCTTCCATGTATGAGGAAAAAACCTACGTGAGGTAGACCTCCGTGCAGGCAGCACGGTAGAGACCACCGAGCCCAATAGGCCTCGGTCCTTAAGCCCCTGGCTCTCAACAGCCACGCCGCTAAGGCCGGTGGCTGTGAAACAGGGTGGAAGATTGGACCCTGTAACAGAAAATCAATTCCCAGGGGAAGACGCTAGGGGGCGTCTGCCAGCAGACGCACCTGGTCCGCGTACCAGAAGCGACGCGGCCAATCTGGGGCAATCAGGACCGATAGAATCCCTACAGCTTCTACTCTGCGCAGCAGGCGAGGAAGAAGCTTCCGAGGAGGGAAGGTGTAAAGTAGGCGACAGCGACCCCAAGGAGCCACCAACGCGCCTGACGCGTCCGCCCACGGGTCCTTAAACCTGGCCACGAACCGTGGCACCTACCGATATAGAGACGGGACGCTAGAAGGTCCACGTCCGGAGTGCCCCACTTTCGGCACAGACCCCGAAACACCTGCGGGTGGAGAGACCACTCTCCTTGGCCCAGTGCAGTGCGACTTAGGTAGTCGGCTAGCCAATTCCGTATTCCCGGAATGTACCCGGCCGATAGAGCCGGAACGGACCCTTCGGCCCACCGAAAGGATGCGCGCGACCCCCGTCGCTGCAACAGAACTCCGTGTGCCTCCCTGATGATCAACCTACGCCACGGACGTGGTGTTATCGGACAGGATCCTGACCGGTCGGCCCTGTAGATCCAGGGACCACCTGGTAAGGCAAAGCTTGATTGCTCGGAGCTCCAGAACGTTGATCAGTAGGCAGGACTCCACCTAAATCCAGTGCCCCTGGGCTGACTGGGTGCCCCAAGCGCCCCTCCCCAACCGGAGAGGCTGGCATCCGTCGTGACCACTGTCCAGTGGCCTGCAGAAAAATGACTTTCCGGCCCGAAGCACCGGAAACGCCAGCCACCATACCAGGGGAGACATGATCAGATGACTCAACTGAATCTGGTAATCCAGAGATGACGGAAGCTAGTCCCATCGTGACAGCAGTTCCCTCCGTAGTACCCTGGCGTGGAATTGGGCATACGGAACCGCCTCGAAAGAGGCTACCAACTGACCCAGAACCTTCCTGCAGAATCGCAGAGATGACCGCTTCTGGGTCGGCAACTGCTGCACAGCAGATGGCAGAGTCTGAAGTTTTTCCGTTAGGAGAAAAACACTCCCGCCCCGGAGGAATCCAGGACCAGTCCCAGGTATCCCTGAGACGGAATCAACCCTGATTTCAGGACAATCCAGAAACCAGCCGAACACTCGGAGAGCCTGACACGTGATAGACACGGCTCCACCAATGCAGAGCTCGAAGAAGCTCGTAGGAGAATGTCGTCCAGACATCCCATCATAACAAACCCCCGCTGTCACAGCCGGGCCAGTATCGGTACGAGCACCTTGGCGAAAACCCGCCGAATGGGAAGGACACCATTGAAAATGGTCCCCCCCGACCGCAAAGCACAGAATCTCTGGTGGTTTGAGGATATGCAGGTACACGTTCATGACATCCAAGGATGCCAGAAAAACCTGACAAAACAAAACGATGGACTTGAGGCCCAGGATCGACCGGGCCCCATCCTCCATGGGGACACAAACAGAATGGAGTAAAACCCCGAGACCGTTCCAACGAGGGAACTGGCACAATCACTCCCCTGACCAGAAGATCCTGGACAGCCCCTGACGGAGTCAACCGGCGAACCGGAGGAGGCCAGAAGCCGGAGGGAAAAAACCTGTTTGGCAGACAAGAGAGAAACTCAATCTTGTACCCCAAGGAAAACACTTCGCAATGCGAAGCCAGTCTCCCACCCGAGACACGGGCGGGAGCAGACCTTCAGGCGGAAGCAGGTATGTCCGCAGACTTGTTAGGCATGCGGTATCCGGTGCGCTGCTACCCCGCAGCGGGGATTCAAGCACCATGTAGACCTACCCCCACCGCACAGGGCGAGCGAAAAAACGCTTGGAGGTAGGCAAGGAGGGTCCTTGCACAGGGCGAGGTCCCTAGCCCTTCCCAAACCGTGGGAACAGCATGCGCTTACCACCTGTGGCATCCTCAATGATGCCAGTCAGGGAAGACCCAAAAGGACCGTTCACCCTTAACGGTGATCACCAAGGCCACCTTAGAGGTCCTTCTTCCAGCTCCTGCAGCAGGAGCTTCGCCCTTTTAGTCGGGGCCTGCCAGGGCCCTGGCCAGAGCCGGCCTCACCGCCGAACCCACCACCGTGAATAGGGAGCGGGCCACGGCCTCCACTCTCCTATCAGTGGGATCCTGAAATGCAGGAGCCCCTTCCACAGGCAATGTGGTGGCCTTGCGCAGTCTGGACACAGGGGGGTCCACTGGCGGAGGAGAGACCTACTTTTTTTTTTTTTAAAGCCCCCCTCAAGGGGGTAACGGGTTGCAAAGTTTTTTGACAAACTTTTTGCGGTGCATCCCATTCCTTGTATAACATATAGTCCAAATAAGGAACACAAGGAAACACTTCAGCGATGCGTGGTAGTCTGCTGGTACTGACACGGAGGTGTCTCCGCCACATCCTCAATTTTTAGAGCCTCACGCACCGCAGAAACAAGAGCTCCAACAAATTCTTGCCAGCAACTGACTGCAGCAGAGTCATCCTCACTATCCATAAGGGTTAAAACCCGCAGCCTCTGACATAACAGAACCAGAAAAAAAAAACAGCGATTCTGTGTCATCCCCAGAAGCAGGCTTCAGGGAGGGGGCGCTTTTTTACCCCCCATCCGGGCACTAGCAGCTTCAAACCTGGCAAGAAACCCAGGACAGCCAACATAACAGATGTGGCAGGGGGAGGGGCATTAAGGGTTAACTCAGGCATAGCTTGAGTTCCATAGTGTCAGCGCTGAGTCACCCACCCTGCAAGGCAGGACAAAAAAAACCCCACTGGTCACCTCCTTGCTGCTATTGCAGAGCATGGGGGCCCCCGGTATTCACCACCCCACCCAGCTGCAGAGGGAGCTGAAAAACCTCAGGTGTGCTCTGATGTGCTGACTGTGATGTGTATTCACCTCATGGAAGATTCACAGCACTAAAACTGTAACAGCACTAAAACTGACCAGAGGCTGTGCCGAGTCATCTCAGGGAAGAATCACATCGTTACCAAGGAGATTTCCAAGATGGCCACCATCTGAGGTAAAAATTACCTCATAGAACACAGCAGCACTGAGTGCTTTGTCTGTTACCTCAGAAAAGAATCACAGCGTTACCAAGGAGATTTCCAAGACGGCCGCTGTCTGAGGTAAAAATTACCTCATAGAACACAGCAGCCCTGACTGCTTTGTCTGTTACCTCAGAAAAGAATCACAGCGTTACCAAGGAGATTTCCAAGACGGCCGCTGTCTGAGGTAAAAATTACCTCATAGAACACAGCAGCACTGACTGCTTTGTCTGTTACCTCAGAAAAGAATCACAGCGTTACCAAGGAGATTTCCAAGACGGCCGCTGTCTGAGGTAAAAATTAAGCAGCACACAGCAGCACCCCCCAGAGTAACAACACAGTCCCCCTAACAACACACGGGCCCCGGTGGTAACAAAGAAAACCCAGGAGGCCCCCCTTCACAGCCACTACCCAGTCAGGGGAAGGAGGGAGAGGAAGGGGAGAGAGGAAAGCAGGGCGGACCCTCAGTCGACCTCCCCAGGGAAACCACCAGCCAGACCACTTACCTGAGTAAGGGGCCACTACTTACCTGTCCTGCGACTACCCGGCTGGAGGTATCCCAGACAGAACCAACGTCCGTAAACGGCATGGCTGTCGGCCAGACACACTGTGACAAAGCCATAGAGACCGGTCATATGTGTGCCCTAGAACCAAAGTTCCCCGGCCGCCCCTGGAGCAATGGGGCCTGTCGTGGACGTCCCAAAGCTGAGCTGAGGGCCGGCACACGCTCGAAGGCCGAACATGGGGGGACTACAAGAGTCGAGGACCCAGCCTGTCACCCAGTCGGCTGTTGATAGAAGAATCGCAGGATTCAAAAATGCAGGAACAAAATAATAAAAAAAGCGAGAAAAATCGCCAGAAAAAAACTCCAGAGTCCAGGAACTCCAGAGATAGCCTTGACCTCCTGTCGTTAGGCAGAAAACAAACTGAGGCTGCTAAAGCAGGGTGTGGGTTATGCCTGGGGGAGCCACGCCCCCTGGGAGGAGCAGCATGAAGGAAAGTTTTTAACACCTTAAGTGCTGTAGAATTCTGCCTAAATCTCCTGGTAGGAAGAAGCATAACCCTAAGGTCAATGAAGGCTGTGTCCGTCTATGAACGAAAGAGAAAATAATACATTACATAAAGTCACTTACAGCAGTCTCTGCACCACAGGAGCTTACACTCTAATGTCCCCTCCCCCCCACAGTCACATCAGTCTTTGTACAGAGGAGCTTACACTCTAATGTCCCCCCACAGTCACATCAGTCTCTGTACAGAGGAGCTTACACTCTAATGTCCCCTCCCCCCACAGTCACATCAGTCTCTGTACAGAGGAGCTTACACTCTAATGTCCCCTCCCCCCACAGTCACATCAGTCTCTGTACAGAGGAGCTTACACTCTAATGTCCCCTCCCCCCCACATCACATCAGTCTCTGTACAGAGGAGCTTACACTCTAATGTCCCCTCCCCCCACATCACATCAGTCTCTGTACAGAGGAGCTTACACTCTAATGTCCCCTCCCCCACAGTCACATCAGTCTCTGTACAGAGGAGCTTACACTCGAATGTCCCCTCCCCCCCACATCACATCAGTCTCTGTACAGAGGAGCTTACACTCTAATGTCCCCTCCCCCCCACATCACATCAGTCTCTGTACAGAGGAGCTTACACTCTAATGTCCCCTCCCCCCACACATCACATCAGTCTCTGTACAGAGGAGCTTACACTCTAATGTCCCCTCCCCCCCACAGTCACATCAGTCTCTGTACAGAGGAGCTTACACTCTAATGTCCCCTCCCCCACAGTCACATCAGTCTCTGTACAGAGGAGCTTACACTCTAATGTCCCCTCCCCCCACATCACATCAGTCTCTGTACAGAGGAGCTTACACTCTAATGTCCCCTCCCCCCACATCACATCAGTCTCTGTACAGAGGAGCTTACACTCTAATGTCCCCTCCCCCCACAGTCACATCAGTCTCTGTACAGAGGAGCTTACACTCTAATGTCCCCCCCCCCCACACATCACATCAGTCTCTGTACAGAGGAGCTTACACTCTAATGTCCCCTCCCCCCACAGTCACACACTATTATTATGATACATTTATATAGCTCTGACATATACCGCAGTGCTGTACAGAGTACACTGAGCCAATCAGATGGAACCTGGCTGTGATGTATGGAAGGCGTCACTCACCTCTTCCTCTCTCCTCCATTCGCTCTCTTTCTGCTCCAGCTCATCGCGAGCTTTGGTCCAATCGTTTGTCAACTTGCGCAGATCCTCACTCAGGGCCTGATTGGCGGCGTTGGCCTGGTCCAGCTGCTCTCTCAGCATGGCGTTCACCTGGGTGAGGCTGGAACTCCTATGTGGAGGAGAAGAGAAGCTGAACACTGGAGGTCTCGGTAGTACTGGGACGGGACACTGGAAGTCGCGGTAGTACTGGGACGGGACACTGGAAGTCGCGGTAGTACTGGGACGGGACACTGGAAGTCGCGGTAGTACTGGGACAGGACACTGGAAGTCTCTGTAGTACTGGGACAGGACACTGGAAGTCTCGGTAGTACTGGGACAGGACACTGGAAATCTCGGTAGTACTGGGACAGGACACTGGAAGTCTCGGTAGTACTGGGACAGGACACTGGAAGTCTCGGTAGTACTGGGACAGGACACTGGAAGTCTCTGTAGTACTGGGACAAGACGCTGGAAGTCTCTGTAGTACTGGGACAGGACACTGGAAGTCTCGGTAGTACTGGGACAGGACACTGGAAGTCTCTGTAGTACTGGGACAGGACACTGGAAGTCTCGGTAGTACTGGGACAGGACACTGGAAGTCTCGGTAGTACTGGGACAGGACACTGGAAGTCTCGGTAGTACTGGGACAAGACGCTGGAAGTCTCGGTAGTACTGGGACAGGACACTGGAAGTCTCGGTAGTACTGGGACAGGACACTGGAAGTCTCTGTAGTACTGGGACAAGACGCTGGAAGTCTCTGTAGTACTGGGACAGGACACTGGAAGTCTCTGTAGTACTGGGACAGGACACTGGAAGTCTCGGTAGTACTGGGACAGGACACTGGAAGTCTCGGTAGTACTGGGACAGGACGCTGGAAGTCTCGGTAGTACTGGGACAGGACGCTGGAAGTCTCGGTAGTACTGGGACAGGACGCTGGAAGTCTCTGTAGTACTGGGACAAGACGCTGGAAGTCTCTGTAGTACTGGGACAGGACACTGGAAGTCTCGGTAGTACTGGGACAGGACACTGGAAGTCGCTGTAGTACTGGGACAGGACACTGGAAGTCTCGGTAGTACTGGGACAGGACACTGGAAGTCTCGGTAGTACTGGGACAGGACACTGGAAGTCTCGGTAGTACTGGGACAGGACACTGGAAGTCGCTGTAGTACGGGGACAGGACACTGGAAGTCTCGGTAGTACTGGGACAGGACACTGGAAGTCTCGGTAGTACTGGGACAGGACACTGGAAGTCTCGGTAGTACTGGGAGAGGACACTGGTAGTCTCGGTAGTACTGGGACAGGACACTGGAAGTCTCGGTAGTACTGGGACAGGACACTGGAAGTCTCGGTAGTACTGGGACAGGACACTGGAAGTCTCGGTAGTACTGGGACAGGACACTGGAAGTCTCGGTAGTACTGGGACAGGACACTGGAAGTCTCGGTAGTACTGGGACAGGACACTGGAAGTCTCGGTAGTACTGGGACGGGACACTGGAAGTCTCGGTAGTACTGGGACGGGACACTGGAAGTCTCGGTAGTACTGGGACGGGACACTGGAAGTCTCGGTAGTACTGGGACAGGACACTGGAAGTCTCGGTAGTACTGGGACAGGACACTGGAAGTCTCGGTAGTACTGGGACAGGACACTGGAAGTCTCGGTAGTACTGGGACAGGACACTGGAAGTCTCGGTAGTACTGGGACAGGACACTGGAAGTCTCGGTAGTACTGGGACAGGACACTGGAAGTCTCGGTAGTACTGGGACAGGACACTGGAAGTCTCGGTAGTACTGGGACGGGACACTGGAAGTCTCGGTAGTACTGGGACGGGACACTGGAAGTCTCGGTAGTACTGGGACGGGACACTGGAAGTCTCGGTAGTACTGGGACGGGACACTGGAAGTCGCTGTAGTACTGGGACGGGACACTGGTAGTCTCGGTAGTACTGGGACGGGACACTGGAAGTCTCGGTAGTACTGGGACGGGACACTGGAAGTCTCGGTAGTACTGGGACAGGACACTGGAAGTCTCGGTAGTACTGGGACAGGACACTGGAAGTCTCGGTAGTACTGGGACAGGACACTGGAAGTCTCGGTAGTACTGGGACAGGACACTGGAAGTCTCGGTAGTACTGGGACAGGACACTGGAAGTCTCGGTAGTACTGGGACAGGACACTGGAAGTCTCGGTAGTACTGGGACAGGACACTGGAAGTCTCGGTAGTACTGGGACAGGACACTGGAAGTCTCGGTAGTACTGGGACAGGACACTGGAAGTCTCGGTAGTACTGGGACAGGACACTGGAAGTCTCGGTAGTACTGGGACGGGACACTGGAAGTCTCGGTAGTACTGGGACAGGACACTGGAAGTCTCGGTAGTACTGGGACGGGACACTGGAAGTCTCGGTAGTACTGGGACGGGACACTGGAAGTCTCGGTAGTACTGGGACGGGACACTGGAAGTCGCTGTAGTACTGGGACGGGACACTGGTAGTCTCGGTAGTACTGGGACGGGACACTGGAAGTCTCGGTAGTACTGGGACGGGACACTGGAAGTCTCGGTAGTACTGGGACGGGACACTGGAAGTCTCTGTAGTACTGGGACAGGACACTGGAGGTCTCTGTAGTACTGGGACAGGACACTGGAAGTCTCGGTAGTACTGGGACAGGACACTGGAAGTCTCGGTAGTACTGGGACAGGACACTGGAAGTCTCGGTAGTACTGGGACAGGACACTGGAAGTCTCGGTAGTACTGGGACAGGACACTGGAAGTCGCTGTAGTACTGGGACGGGACACTGGAAGTCGCTGTAGTACTGGGACGGGACACTGGTAGTCTCGGTAGTACTGTGACGGGACACTGGAAGTCTCGGTAGTACTGGGACGGGACACTGGAAGTCTCGGTAGTACTGGGACAGGACACTGGAAGTCTCGGTAGTACTGGGACAGGACACTGGAAGTCTCGGTAGTACTGGGACAGGACACTGGAAGTCTCGGTAGTACTGGGACAGGACACTGGAAGTCTCGGTAGTACTGGGACAGGACACTGGAAGTCTCGGTAGTACTGGGACAGGACACTGGAAGTCTCGGTAGTACTGGGACAGGACACTGGAAGTCTCGGTAGTACTGGGACAGGACACTGGAAGTCTCGGTAGTACTGGGACAGGACACTGGAAGTCGCGGTAGTACTGGGACAGGACACTGGAAGTCTCGGTAGTACTGGGACAGGACACTGGAAGTCTCGGTAGTACTGGGACAGGACACTGGAAGTCTCGGTAGTACTGGGACAGGACACTGGAAGTCTCGGTAGTACTGGGACGGGACACTGGAAGTCTCGGTAGTACTGGGACGGGACACTGGAAGTCTCGGTAGTACTGGGACGGGACACTGGAAGTCTCGGTAGTACTGGGACGGGACACTGGAAGTCGCTGTAGTACTGGGACGGGACACTGGTAGTCTCGGTAGTACTGGGACGGGACACTGGAAGTCTCGGTAGTACTGGGACGGGACACTGGAAGTCTCGGTAGTACTGGGAGAGGACACTGGAAGTCTCGGTAGTACTGGGACAGGACACTGGAGGTCTCTGTAGTACTGGGACAGGACACTGGAAGTCTCGGTAGTACTGGGACAGGACACTGGAGGTCTCTGTAGTACTGGGACAGGACACTGGAAGTCTCGGTAGTACTGGGACAGGACACTGGAAGTCTCGGTAGTACTGGGACGGGACACTGGAAGTCTCGGTAGTACTGGGAGAGGACACTGGAAGTCTCGGTAGTACTGGGACAGGACACTGGAGGTCTCTGTAGTACTGGGACAGGACACTGGAAGTCTCGGTAGTACTGGGACAGGACACTGGAGGTCTCTGTAGTACTGGGACAGGACACTGGAAGTCTCGGTAGTACTGGGACAGGACACTGGAAGTCTCGGTAGTACTGGGACAGGACACTGGAAGTCTCGGTAGTACTGGGACAGGACACTGGAAGTCTCGGTAGTACTGGGACAGGACACTGGAAGTCTCGGTAGTACTGGGACAGGACACTGGAAGTCTCGGTAGTACTGGGACGGGACACTGGAAGTCTCGGTAGTACTGGGAGAGGACACTGGAAGTCTCGGTAGTACTGGGACAGGACACTGGAGGTCTCTGTAGTACTGGGACAGGACACTGGAAGTCTCGGTAGTACTGGGACAGGACACTGGAGGTCTCTGTAGTACTGGGACAGGACACTGGAGGTCTCTGTAGTACTGGGACGGGACACTGGAAGTCTCGGTAGTACTGGGACGGGACACTGGAAGTCTCGGTAGTGCTGGGACGGGACACTGGAAGTCTCTACCTCTGTTGCTCCTCCTCCATGCGTATGAGTGCGTTCTCCAGCTCGTTGCTGGTCTCCTCCTCCTGCCGCAGCCGCGAGTCGGTCATCTCCAGGCGGCTCTATACAGGAAAGGAGGATATTCTCTATGGTCAGTAATGTGTCGGTATAAAAGGTCCAGATATTTATCACCCCAGAGATCAGGAATTCGATCTTTATTCTATATAAAATTCACACTCACACTAAGACGTTCGTGCTCCAGCTCTGTCGATCGTTCCAACAACTGCTGCTCCACCTCTCCACATCGCTTCTTGTACTGCAGAACCTGCGGAGACACAGCGGGAGGATTACCAACAAAGATTCTGGAGGTAGGCCCCCCTCACACTCCATAGACTTGGGGGAAGAGGGCCCTCACACTCCATAGACTTGGGGGAAGAGGGCCCTCACACTCCATAGACTTGGGAGAAGTAGGCCCTCACACTCCATAGACTTGGGGGAGGTAGGCCCCCCTCACACTCCATAGACTTGGGAGAAGTAGGCCCTCACACTCCATAGACTTGGGAGAAGTAGGCCCCCCTCACACTCCATAGACTTGGGGGAGGTAGGCCCCCCTCACACTCCATAGACTTGGGGGAGGTAGGCCCCCCTCACACTCCATAGACTTGGGAGGTAGGCCCTCACACTCCATAGACTTGGGGGAAGTAGGCCCTCACACTCCATAGACTTGGGGGAAGTAGACCCTCACACTCCATAGACTTGGGGGAGGTAGGCCCTCACACTCCATAGACTTGGGGGAAGTAGGCCCTCACACTCCATAGACTTGGGGGAAGTAGGCCCTCACACCCCATAGACTTGGGGGAAGTAGGCCCTCACACTCCATAGACTTGGGGGAAGTAGGCCCTCACACTCCATAGACTTGGGGGAGGTAGGCCCCCCTTACACTCCATAGACTTGGGAGGTAGGCCCCCCTTACACTCCATAGACTTGGGAGGTAGGCCCCCCTCACGCTCCATAGACTTGGGAAGTAGGCCCTCACACTCCATAGACTTGGGGGAAGTAGGCCCTCACACTCCATAGACTTGGGGGAAGTAGGCCCTCACACTCCATAGACTTGGGGGAAGTAGGCACTCACACTCCATAGACTTGGGGGAGGTAGGCCCTCACACTCCATAGACTTGGGGGAAGTAGGCCCTCACACTCCATAGACTTGGGAGGTAGGCCCCCCTCACGCTCCATAGACTTGGGAGGTAGGCCCTCACACTCCATAGACTTGGGGGAAGTAGGCCCTCACACTCCATAGACTTGGGGGAGATAGGCCCTCACACTCCATAGACTTGGGAGGTAGGCCCCCCTTACACTCCATAGACTTGGGAGGTAGGCCCCCCTCACGCTCCATAGACTTGGGAGGTAGGCCCCCCTCACACTCCATAGACTTGGGAGGTAGGCCCCCCTCACACTCCATAGACTTGGGAGGTAGGCCCCCCTCACGCTCCATAGACTTGGGAAGTAGGCCCTCACACTCCATAGACTTGGGGGAAGTAGGCCCTCACACTCCATAGACTTGGGGGAAGTAGGCCCCCCTCACACTCCATAGACTTGGGAGGTAGGCCCTCACACTCCATAGACTTGGGAGGTAGGCCCTCACACTCCATAGACTTGGGAGGTAGGCCCTCACACTCCATAGACTTGGGGGAAGTAGGCCCTCACACTCCATAGACTTGGGGGAAGTAGGCCCTCACACTCTATAGACTTGGGGGAAGTAGGCCCTCACACTCTATAGACTTGGGGGAAGTAGGCCCTCACACTCTATAGACTTGGGGGAAGTAGGCCCTCACACTCTATAGACTTGGGGGAAGTAGGCCCTCACACTCTATAGACTTGGGGGAAGTAGGCCCTCACACCCCATAGACTTGGGGGAAGTAGGCCCTCACACTCCATAGACTTGGGGGAAGTAGGCCCTCACACTCCATAGACTTGGGGGAAGTAGGCCCTCACACTCCATAGACTTGGGGGAAGTAGGCCCTCACACTCCATGGACTTGGGGGAAGTAGGCCCTCACACTCCATAGACTTGGGAGGTAGGTCCTCACACTCCATAGACTTGGGGGAGGTAGGCCCTCACACTCCATAGACTTGGGAAGCAGGCCCTCACACTCCATAGACTTGGGGGAAGTAGGCCCTAACACTCCATAGATTTTGTAGGTAGGACCTCACACCCCATAGATATGGTAAGTAGGCCCTCGGCCTCCAAACGAGTTGGTAAGTGGGCCTCATACTCCATAGATTTTGTAAACATGGACAGATTTCTCTATAACAGATCTCTGTGCCGTCCCCCCATCCACACACACCTTGGCTTGCAGCTTCTGGACCAGCTGGGCTTGCCGCTGTTGACCCTCCTGGTAGGCTTGAAGCTTTCGCTTATATGCGGCTTGTTCTTCCTCCAGCCGCCGCCTGAGCTCTACATTCTGCTGCGCCAGGCTCCGCGTCTCCAGGGAGTCTCTTTCACGCTCGCCGCTGTCCAATCGTAGCGTCTGCTCAAGCTGTCGGCAAAAGGAGACAAAAGTAAATACAAGTAATCCTCATATTCTGGAAGGGGGGGGGGCAGGATGATGACCCCCAATATGACACCAGTCTGGTGAAAGGACAGTCGCTATTCTTGTAAACCAGTGTTCTCCAAACTGTGGCCCTTTGCTTGCTTTTATCTGGCCCTTGAGGCATTATTCCTGCCATTGACACCAACAATGGGGCATTATTCCTGCATTGACACCAACAATGGGGCACTATTCCTGCCATTGACACCAACTATTCCCCCCCCCCCCCCCAATACCAAAGATGGGGCAAAAGAAGTTCCGGAGGGAGGGGCCACAGCACTCCGGAGGGAGGGGCCACAGCACTCCGGAGGGAGGGGCCACAGCACTCCGGAGGGAGGGGCCACAGCACTCCGGAGGGAGGGGCCACAGCACTCCGGAGGGAGGGGCCACAGAACTCCGGAGAGAGGGGCCACAGCACTCCGGAGAGAGGGGCCACAGCACTCCGGAGAGAGGGGCCACAGCACTCCGGAGAGAGGGGCCACAGCACTCCGGAGAGAGGGGCCACAGCACTCCGGAGAGAGGGGCCACAGCACTCCGGAGAGAGGGGCCACAGCACTCCGGAGGGAGGGGCTACAGAACTCCGGGGGGAGGGGCTACAGCACTCCGGAGGGAGGGGCTACAGCACTCCGGAGGGAGGGGCTACAGCACTCCGAGGGAGGGGCTCTAGCACTGAACACAAAGCACTCTGGTTTGTTGAATACAGTAGCGGACAAATGACCTGCTGCACCGGCCAATCACATTTAAGTCTACTGTAGCCTCATCAGTGAAGGATCAATTTTGATTGGTCGTTGGTCATTGAATCCAGCCAATTGCTGAACAAGGAAGACCGACTCCACCAATACCCATATCAAAGGATCTCAGAATATCGGCCTCATCTATATTGTGGATTTGAGGGTGGGGGGTGGGGCATGCGGTAACCTTTGGGGCATTAGCTGAGATTTGGGGGCCCCGGGGGACACACAGGCGCGGTGCTGGGAACACAATTGGATTGGGCATGTTATCTACAGAATGCAGCCACCATCCAGCTCCTGGGGGGTGGGGGGGAGGGGCTCCTCCAATAAAAACACGTGAAGAATGCCCATTGTCCCTTCACCAAAAAGACACAGACAGCGCTGAATGGGAAGAGTTTACCGTCACCCCGGCAACCATCACCGCGGCGACCACCAATTCACGCCATTGTGCCGGTCACCGAGGGAGGGCGCCGACACCGAGAGGGGGACGGTGCTGACAGACGCTGATATGAAGAGTCCCTATGGAAGAGTGCAAGCTCTGCGTACCAGATCCACATTTATCTGCCGAGAGCCAATCAGTGAGCTTCTTGTCTAATCTCCTCCTGACTGTCATTCCCATTTTTATTACTATAACCAGCGGGGGGCGCTCACTACAGCGGGGGGCGGCGCTCACTACAGCGGGGGGCGGCGCTCACTACAGCGGGGGGCGGCGCTCACTACAGCGGGGGGCGGCGCTCACTACAGCGGGGGGCGGGAGCTCACTACAGCGGGGGGGGGGCGCTCACTACAGCGGGGGGGGGGGGGCGCTCACTACAGCGGGGGGGGGCGCTCACTACAGCGGGGGGGGGGGGGCGCTCACTACAGCGGGGGGGGGGCGCTCACTACAGCGGGGGGGGGGCGCTCACTACAGTGGGGGGGGGGCGCTCACTACAGCGGGGGGGGCGCTCACTACAGCGGGGGCGGCTATTGTACAGAAAAATCTGCACACATTCCATGTGACGTCTGTCTATGGGGGGGGAGGGGCTTCCACATCCATCAGGGACCCGCCAGCGGAGTGCTCCCTCCAGTCATTGTACAGTCTGATCACTTGGGGGAGGAGAGACTGAGGAAACACTTCCTCCCGCTTGCAGCAGACTGATGACACGCTCTTGGCCTAGGCACAGTCACTGCCTGCAGCTGAGGGACGTCTTCTAATGAGAAGTGATGGGGTTTCTGTATAGAAGAGAAGACCCGGACACGGGGATGGGAGAAATATGGACTGGGAAGTTCGGGGGACTGGTCAGCTTTGTGACCCCATTTCCTCCTCTGATCTGTGATTGGTGGCTACCCTCAGGGGGAGGGGCCTGGCACTCGTCTCGGGCAGTGCTTCCCTCTGGGGGGTCCGGGCAGCAGCCTGGGAAATATGTGAGAGGACAATGACGGCGCCGGGTGCGTCACCGATCTCACACACTACACTGAGCGCGGGCGAGTCTCAGCTTGCCCGACGGTGCCCTCTGCCCGCTGCCTGTCCGGACACGACTCTGCCCGGCTGAGAGGGCGGCACAGCAGAGGGGAGATGAATGCTCCGCAGCAACCAATCCCGGGCCGGGGACAGACACAGGCCCCTCCGCAGCAACCAATCCCGGGCCGGGGAACGGAATAAAGGACGCAACTCGTTGATTCCAGCTTTTATTGTCCAAGCTTTTATAAAGAAGCTGAAGTTAGAAGCTGATTGGCCGCCGTGTTCAGCTGCACCAAATTCTGGACTCTCTAGAGTTTCAGTAAATCAATGGCCCGGATTCAGAGAGCAATTGCGCCTGTGTAACCATCGTTACGCAGCGCAATTGCTTACTTGCTCCGGCGTAACGAATGCTCCCGATTCAGGAACCTCGTTACGCCGACTGCAGCCTAAGATATGCGTGGCATAAGGCTCTTACGCCAGTCATATCGTAGGCTGCATTCTTGCGATGGCCGCTAGGTGGCGTTCCCGTTGTGCTCAGTGTATACTAGTATGCAAATTGCATACTAACGCCGATTCACAATGTTACGCGAGCCCTGCGTACGCAGTTCACGTCGTTTGCGTACGTCGGTTTTTGCGTAAGGCTGCCCCTGCTATTAGCAGCGGCAGCCAATGCTACGTATACCCGTTGTTCCCGCGTCGCGTTTTTGAAAAATTACGTCGTTTGCGTAAGTGAATTGTGAATGTCGCTGGACGCCATTCACGTTCACTTTGAAGCAAATGACGTCCTTGCGACATCATTTGCCGCAATGCACGTCGGGAAAGTTTCCCGACGGAGCATGCGCACTACGCTCGGCGCGGGAACGCGCCTAATTTAAATGATCCACGCCCCCTACGGGATCATTTAAATTACGCGCCCTTACGCCGGGCAGTTTTCCGGAGCGCACGCGCACTTTACGGAGCTACTGCTCCGTGAATCAAGCGTAGCGTAGGAAATTTACGGAGGCGCAGTGTTAAAACGGTACACTGCGTCTCCGTAAGAAAGGGGCAAGTCGTACCTGAATCTGGGCCAATGTTTATAGTCAGTCTAAGTCCTTTAAAGTGGTTGTAAACCCTTCCAGGGCCGAGACAAGGGGTGGGGGGAGGGATGGCTGCCCTGGGCACAGTGTGTATTGTAGAGATGGGGGGGCGCAAGTTCCTTCTAATACACAGCTGACAGGAGTAGTGACAGCGGCATCATCACTTCTGTCAGCCCAGCGCTGGAAGCAGCGAAGAGAAGAGGAGAGAGCCGGGAAGAGGTGCGGACTGTGCTCTCTCTCCCTCTCCTCCTCCTATTGGGGGGCACTGCAAGCTCCTTCCACTATAAGGCTGACAGGAGTAGTGGCCGGCCTCATGTGATACACAGAGATGAAATGGATCCTCCTACATCAGTTGTACCTGTTTATCTGCAGCCTTCTCTTCTCTACATCCTCCAAAAGTACACATTTTACACGACATTTCTCAGCTTTGGCAAGCAGGGGGCGGGGAACTGATGTCACACACACACACTGCACAGGGAGCCGAGTGTAATCTGAGACCTGAGTGGAGGGCATAGACACACACTGCACAGGGAGCCGAGTGTAATCTGAGACCTGAGTGGAGGGCATAGACACACACTGCACAGGGAGCCGAGTGTAATCTGAGACCTGAGTGGAGGGCATAGACACACACTGCACAGGGAGCCGAGTGTAATCTGAGACCTGAGTGGAGGGCATAGACACACACACACACACACACACTGCACAGGGAGCCGAGTGTAATCTGAGACCTGAGTGGAGGGCATAGACACACACTGCACAGGGAGCCGAGTGTAATCTGAGACCTGAGTGGAGGGCATAGACACACACTGCACAGGGAGCCGAGTGTAATCTGAGACCTGAGTGGAGGGCATAGACACACACACACACACACACACTGCACAGGGAGCCGAGTGTAATCTGAGACCTGAGTGGAGGGCATAGACACACACTGCACAGGGAGCCGAGTGTAATCTGGGACCTGAGTGGAGGGCATAGACACACACACACACACTGCACAGGGAGCCGAGTGTAATCTGGGACCTGAGTGGACGGAATAGACACACCCACCTCTACAGGGAGCCGAGTGTAATCTGAGACCTGAGTGGAGGGAATAGACACACACACACACTGCACAGCGAGCCGAGTGTAATCTGGGACCTGAGTGGACGGAATAGACACACCCACCTCTACAGGGAGCCGAGTGTAATCTGAGACCTGAGTGGAGGGAATAGACACACACACACACTGCACAGCGAGCCGAGTGTAATCTGGGACCTGAGTGGACGGAATAGACACACCCACCTCTACAGGGAGCCGAGTGTAATCTGAGACCTGAGTGGAGGGAATAGACACACACACACACTGCACAGCGAGCCGAGTGTAATCTGGGACCTGAGTGGACGGAATAGACACACCCACCTCTACAGGGAGCCGAGTGTAATCTGAGACCTGAGTGGAGGGTATAGACACACCCACCTCGCCTGCTATCTATAAAATGCAAAGAGCGCTGTACAAAGAAGGGCCCGGCGGGCACAACTCACCCTCTCGCTGATGGCGTTGTATTTGATGGCGAGCTCGTCCCTCTCTGCGCGGCTCTGCGCCAGGAGATCCTCCACCCGGGACAGCTCTTGCTGCAGGATGCGATTCTCCTCTTGTACGGAGAGGAGGGAGGACATGTCTGCGGTGTCACCTGCGGAGAACATGAACCGGTCATCACCGCGTATGTCACTTGTCCCACACGTGGCGCCACCTGCCCCCCCCCCGGGGAGGGGATTGGGGGTTATACACCAACACATTATATTCTACATTACATTACCAAAAGTATTGGGACGCCCACCTTTACACACACTATATTTCCAACAGTAGATGAGCGAGATTTTGGAGTGGAGGAACTTGACTGGCCTGCACAGAGTCCTGACCTCAACCCGACAGGGTCTGTACACCCGGGAAGGCTTGGGGGAATCATGTGACCACTGTGATTGGCTGTCATAGCGGTCACATGATCGGGAGCTAGTCCGGCCACCTACCATTCCTTAACAGAGACCAAGATCTGTCTTTGACAGCTCAGTCTCTTCAAGACATGGAAAAGCGAGTTTGGGGTGGAGGAACTTGACTGGCCTGCACAGGGTCCTGACCTCAACCTGATAGAAAACCTTATTGCGGAGACTGCGAGCCAGGCCTTCTCGTCCAACATCAGTGCCTGACCTCACAAATGCGCTTCTGGAAGAATGGTCAAACCTTCCCATAGACACACCCCTAAACCTTGTGGACGGCCTTCCCATAGACACACCCCTAAACCTTGTGGACGGCCTTCCCATAGACACACCCCTAAACCTTGTGGACGGCCTTCCCATAGACACACCCCTAAACCTTGTGGACAGACCTTCTCATAGACACACCCCTAAACCTTGTGGACGGCCTTCCCGTAGACACACCCCTAAACCTTGTGGACAGACCTTCCCATAGACACACCCCTAAACCTTGTGGACAGACCTTCCCATAGACACACCCCTAAACCCTGTGGACCGCCTTCCCATAGACACACCCCAAAACATTGTGGACGGCCTTCCCTTAGACACACCCCTAAACCTTGTGGACCGCCTTCCCATAGACACACCCCTAAACCCTGTGGACGGCCTTCCCATAGACACACCCCTAAACCTTGTGGACCGCCTTCCCTTAGACACACCCTCCTAAACTTTGTGGACGGCCTTCCCATAGACACACCCTCCTAAACCTTGTGGATGGCCTTCCCATAGACACACCCCTAAACCTTGTGGATGACCTTCCCATAGACACACCCCTAAACCTTGTGGATGACCTTCCCATAGACACACCCCTAAACCTTGTGGACAGACCTTTCCATAGACACACCCCTAAACCTTGTGGACGGCCTTCCCATAGACACACCCCTAAACCTTGTGGACCGCCTTCCCATAGACACACCCCTAAACCTTGTGGACCGCCTTCCCATAGACACACCCCTAAACCTTGTGGACCGCCTTCCCATAGACACACCCCTAAACCTTGTGGACCGCCTTCCCATAGACACACCCCTAAACCTTGTGGACCGCCTTCCCTTAGACACACCCCTAAACCTTGTGGATGGCCTTCCCATAGACACACCCCTAAACCTTGTGGATGGCCTTCCCATAGACACACCCCTAAACCTTGTGGACGGCCTTCCCATAGACACACCCCTAAACCTTGTGGACAGCCTTCCCATAGACACACCCCTAAACCTTGTGGACCGCCTTCCCTTAGACACACCCTCCTAAACTTTGTGGACGGCCTTCCCATAGACACACCCCTAAACCTTGTGGATGGCCTTCCCATAGACACACACTAAACCTTGTGGATGGCCTTCCCATAGACACACCCCTAAACCTTGTGGATGGCCTTCCCATAGACACACCCCTAAACCTTGTGGACAGACCTTTCCATAGACACACCCCTAAACCTTGTGGACGGCCTTCCCATAGACGCACCCCTAAACCTTGTGGACCGCCTTCCCATAGACACACCCCTAAACCTTGTGGACCGCCTTCCCATAGACACACCCCTAAACCTTGTGGACCGCCTTCCCATAGACACACCCCTAAACCTTGTGGACCGCCTTCCCTTAGACACACCCCTAAACCTTGTGGATGGCCTTCCCATAGACACACCCCTAAACCTTGTGGATGGCCTTCCCATAGACACACCCCTAAACCTTGAGGACGGCCTTCCCATAGACACACCCCTAAACCTTGTGGACGGCCTTCCCATAGACACACCCCTAAACCTTGTGGATGGCCTTCCCATAGACACACCCCTAAACCTTGTGGATGGCCTTCCCATAGACACACCCCTAAACCTTGTGGACAGCCTTCCCATAGACACACCCCTAAACCTTGTGGACCGCCTTCCCTTAGACACACCCTCCTAAACTTTGTGGACGGCCTTCCCATAGACACACCCCTAAACCTTGTGGACAGACCTTTCCATAGACACACCCCTAAACCTTGTGGACGGCCTTCCCATAGACACACCCCTAAACCTTGTGGACCGCCTTCCCATAGACACACCCCTAAACCTTGTGGACCGCCTTCACATAGACACACCCCTAAACCTTGTGGACCGCCTTCCCATAGACACACCCCTAAACCTTGTGGACCGCCTTCCCTTAGACACACCCCTAAACCTTGTGGATGGCCTTCCCATAGACACACCCCTAAACCTTGTGGATGGCCTTCCCATAGACACACCCCTAAACCTTGAGGACGGCCTTCCCATAGACACACCCCTAAACCTTGTGGACGGCCTTCCCATAGACACACCCCTAAACCTTGTGGATGGCCTTCCCATAGACACACCCCTAAACCTTGTGGATGGCCTTCCCATAGACACACCCCTAAACCTTGTGGACAGCCTTCCCATAGACACACCCCTAAACCTTGTGGACCGCCTTCCCTTAGACACACCCTCCTAAACTTTGTGGACGGCCTTCCCATAGACACACCCCTAAACCTTGTGGACAGACCTTTCCATAGACACACCCCTAAACCTTGTGGACGGCCTTCCCATAGACACACCCCTAAACCTTGTGGACCGCCTTCCCATAGACACACCCCTAAACCTTGTGGACGGCCTTCCCATAGACACACCCCTAAACCTTGTGGACCGCCTTCCCATAGACACACCCCTAAACCTTGTGGACCGCCTTCCCTTAGACACACCCCTAAACCTTGTGGATGGCCTTCCCATAGACACACCCCTAAACCTTGTGGATGGCCTTCCCATAGACACACCCCTAAACCTTGAGGACGGCCTTCCCATAGACACACCCCTAAACCTTGTGGACGGCCTTCCCATAGACACACCCCTAAACCTTGTGGACGGCCTTCCCACAGACACACCCCTAAACCTTGTGGATGGCCTTCCCATAGACACACCCCTAAACCTTGTGGACGGCCTTCCCAGAACAGTTGAAGCTGTTATAGCGGCAAAGGGCGGGGCCAACTCAATATTGAGCCCTCCCGACTAAGACTGGGATGCCATTAAAGGCCGGCGTCCCAATACTTTTGGTAATACAGTGTGTGTATTTATATATACTGCACTCACCTGGCTCCGGGGGGGGACTGAGGTTCTGCGTTACGATCTGTCGGATACGAAGCGAAAGGGGGCGTGGCACGGGGTTGATGATGTCACCGCGGACAGTGAGGGACCTCTGATCCGGAATGCCGAGGACCCGGAGGGTCAACTTCTGAAAGAGAATGAATATCGCAATCAGATCACATGGGGGGGAGACAGCAGATCAACATCACAGGAGCTTACACTCTAATGTCCTCACCAGAGGAGCTTACACTCTAATGTCCCCCCCCCCACCAGAGGAGCTTACACTCTAATGTCCTCACCAGAAGAGCTTACACTCTAATGTCCTCACCAGAAGAGCTTACACTCTACTGTCCCCTCCAGAGGAGCTTACACTCTAATGTCCCCACCAGAGGAGCTTACACTCTAATGTCCCCACCAGAGGAGCTTACACTCTAATGTCCCCACCAGAGGAGCTTACACTCTAATGTCCCCTCCAGAGGAGCTTACACTCTAATGTCCCCCCCAGAGGAGCTTACACTCTAATGTCCCCACCAGAGGAGCTTACACTCTAATGTCCCCTCCAGAGGAGCTTACACTCTAATGTCCCCTCCAGAGGAGCTTACACTCTAATGTCCCCTCCAGAGGAGCTTACACTCTAATGTCCCCTCCAGAGGAGCTTACACTCTAATGTCCCCTCCAGAGGAGCTTACACTCTAATGTTCCCCCCCCCCCAGAGGAGCTTACACTCTAATGTCCCCCCCCCCAGAGGAGCTTACACTCTAATGTCCCCTCCAGAGGAGCTTACACTCTAATGTCCCCTCCAGAGGAGCTTACACTCTAATGTCCCCCCCCCAGAGGAGCTTACACTCTAATGTCCCCCCCCCCAGAGGAGCTTACACTCTAATGTCCCCCCCCCCAGAGGAGCTTACACTCTAATGTCCCCTCCAGAGGAGCTTACACTCTAATGTCCCCTCCCCCAGAGGAGCTTACACTCTAATGTCCCCCCCCCCAGAGGAGCTTACACTCTAATGTCCCCCCCCCCCAGAGGAGCTTACACTCTAATGTCCCCTCCAGAGGAGCTTACACTCTAATGTCCCCTCCAGAGGAGCTTACACTCTAATGTCCCCTCCAGAGGAGCTTACACTCTAATGTCCCCTCCAGAGGAGCTTACACTCTAATGTCCCCTCCAGAGGAGCTTACACTCTAATGTCCCCACCAGGAGGAGCTTACACTCTAATGTCCTCACCAGAGGAGCTTACACTTTAATGTCCTCACCAGAGGAGCTTACACTCTAATGTCCCCACCAGAGGAGCTTACACTCTAATGTCCTCACCAGAGGAGCTTACACTCCAATGTCCTCACCCAAGGAGCTTACACTCTAATGTCCCCTCCAGAGGAGCTTACACTCTAATGTCCCAACCAGAGGAGCTTACACTCTAATGTCCCAACCAGAGGAGCTTACACTCTAATGTCCCCTCCAGAGGAGCTTACACTCTAATGTCCCCACCAGAGGAGCTTACACTCTAATGTCCCCACCAGAGGAGCTTACACTCTAATGTGCCCTCCCCCACTATTATTATTATTATACATGTATATAGCTCTGACATATACCGCAGTGCTGTACAGAGATCACTGAGCCAATCACATCAGTCTCTGTACCAGAGGAGCTTACACTCCACTGCCCCCTCCCCCACAGTCACACACCGTTATACGGTCCCCCTCCCCCTCCTGGGGGGGCACCCACCTGTATGACGGCTTCCAGGCTGTCCTCAGCGGGGTCCGGGCCCTCCTCGGCCGCACTCATCTATACGGGGCCCCCCGAGGACAGTCATGGGCCCCAGTGATCGGAGGAGCATTGTATGAGAAGATTACACACAAATCTCCCTCACTCCCCTCCCCCTCCCCCGCCTCCATTCACACCCATTGTGAGGAAGGGGGCCACATGATGGTCTCTAGGACCCAGAGCTCCCCCTGGTGGGGGGACACGCCTTCCTGTATGTAACCATGGAAACCGCAAACTTCCAGGAGCGCCATCGACAGAGCAGAGCAACCGCCACCCACCAGAGGGCGCCCAGTGATCAGGAACACCGGAGGGGACCGCGGACCTCCCGCTGCTGCAGAACTACAAGTCCCATCATGCCTCTGTCTCTGGGAGTCGTGCTTGTAACTGTCAGCCTTGCAATGCATCATGGGACGTATCCGTACACATCATTCCCAACAACCAATCAGATTCCAATACACCAGATCACCAAACCCCCCACCCACTGTGCCCACCATCCCTGTGCCGAGTTCCCGGGTCTGTACACCCGCTGTGCCCATTATGAGGGGTTCCCACATCCCTGTGCCGAGTTCCCGGGTCTGTACACCCGCTGTGCCCATTATGAGGGGTTCCCACCATCCCTGTGCTGAGTTCCTGGGTCTGTACACCCGCTGTGCCCATTATGAGGGGTTCCCACCATCCCTGTGCTGAGTTCCTGGGTCTGTACACCCGCTGTGCCCATAATGAGGGGTTCCCACCATCCCTGTGCTGAGTTCCCGGGTCTGTACACCCACTGTGCCCCATTATGAGGGGTTCCCACCATCCCTGTGCTGAGTTCCCGGGTCTGTACACCCGCTGTGCCCCATTATGAGGGGTTCCCACCATCCCTGTGCTGAGTTCCCGGGTCTGTACACCCGCTGTGCCCATTATGAGGGGTTCCCACCATCCCTGTGCTGAGTTCCCGGGTCTGTACCCCCCGCTGTGCCCCATTATGAGGGGTTCCCACATCCCTGTGCTGAGTTCCCGGGTCTGTACCCCCCGCTGTGCCCCATTATGAGGGGTTCCCACATCCCTGTGCTGAGTTCCCGGGTCTGTACACCCGCTGTGCCCATTATGAGGGGTTCCCACCATCCCTGTGCTGAGTTCCCGGGTCTGTACACCCGCTGTGCCCCATTATGAGGGGTTCCCACCATCCCTGTGCTGAGTTCCCGGGTCTGTACACCCGCTGTGCCCATTATGAGGGGTTCCCACCATCCCTGTGCTGAGTTCCCGGGTCTGTACACCCGCTGTGCCCATTATGAGGGGTTCCCACCATCCCTGTGCTGAGTTCCCGGGTCTGTACACCCGCTGTGCCCCATTATGAGGGGTTCCCACCATCCCTGTGCTGAGTTCCCGGGTCTGTACACATGCTTTGCCCATTATGAGGGGTTCCCACCATCCCTGTGCTGAGTTCCCGGGTCTGTACACCCGCTGTGCCCCATTATGAGGGGTTCCCACCATCCCTGTGCTGAGTTCCCGGGTCTGTACACCCGCTGTGCCCATTATGAGGGGTTCCCACCATCCCTGTGCTGAGTTCCCGGGTCTGTACACCCGCTGTGCCCCATTATGAGGGGTTCCCACCATCCCTGTGCCGAGTTCCCGGGTCTGTACCCCCGCTGTGCCCATTATGAGGAGTTCCCACCATCCCTGTGCTGAGTTCCCGGGTCTGTACCCCCCGCTGTGCCCATTATGAGGGGTTCCCACCATCCCTGTGCTGAGTTCCCGGGTCTGTACACCCGCTGTGCCCCATTATGAGGGGTTCCCACATCCCTGTGCTGAGTTCCCGGGTCTGTACACCCGCTGTGCCCCATTATGAGGGGTTCCCACCATCCCTGTGCTGAGTTCCCGGGTCTGTACACCCGCTGTGCCCCATTATGAGGAGTTCCCACCATCCCTGTGCTGAGTTCCCGGGTCTGTACCCCCGCTGTGCCCATTATGAGGAGTTCCCACCATCCCTGTGCTGAGTTCCCGGGTCTGTACCCCCGCTGTGCCCATTATGAGGGGTCCCCACCATCCCTGTGCCGAGTTCCCGGGTCTGTACACCCGCTGTGCCCATTATGAGGGGTTCCCACCATCCCTGTGCTGAGTTCCCGGGTCTGTACACCCGCTGTGCCCATTATGAGGGGTTCCCACCATCCCTGTGCTGAGTTCCCGGGTCTGTACACCCGCTGTGCCCATTATGAGGGGTTCCCACCATCCCTGTGCTGAGTTCCCGGGTCTGTACACCCGCTGTGCCCCATTATGAGGGGTTCCCACCATCCCTGTGCTGAGTTCCCGGGTCTGTACACCCGCTGTGCCCATTATGAGGGGTTCCCACCATCCCTGTGCTGTTCCCGGGTCTGTACACCCGCTGTGCCCATTATGAGGGGTTCCCACCATCCCTGTGCTGAGTTCCCGGGTCTGTACACCCGCTGTGCCCATTATGAGGGGTTCCCACCATCCCTGTGCTGAGTTCCCGGGTCTGTACACCCGCTGTGCCCCATTATGAGGGGTTCCCACCATCCCTGTGCTGAGTTCCCGGGTCTGTACACATGCTTTGCCCATTATGAGGGGTTCCCACCATCCCTGTGCTGAGTTCCCGGGTCTGTACACCCGCTGTGCCCATTATGAGGGGTTCCCACCATCCCTGTGCTGAGTTCCCGGATCTGTACACCCGCTGTGCCCATTATGAGGGGTTCCCACCATCCCTGTGCTGAGTTCCCGGGTCTGTACCCCCCGCTGTGCCCATTATGAGGGGTTCCCACCATCCCTGTGCTGAGTTCCCGGGTCTGTACACCCGCTGTGCCCCATTATGAGGGGTTCCCACATCCCTGTGCTGAGTTCCCGGGTCTGTACACCCGCTGTGCCCCATTATGAGGGGTTCCCACCATCCCTGTGCTGAGTTCCCGGGTCTGTACACCCGCTGTGCCCCATTATGAGGAGTTCCCACCATCCCTGTGCTGAGTTCCCGGGTCTGTACACCGGCTGTGCCCATTATGAGGAGTTCTCACCATCCCTGTGCTGAGTTCCCGGGTCTGTACACCCGCTGTGCCCATTGTGAGGGGTTCCCACCATCCCTGTGCCGAGTTCCCGGGTCTGTACACCCGCTGTGCCCATTATGAGGGGTTCCCACCATCCCTGTGCTGAGTTCCCGGGTCTGTACACCCGCTGTGCCCATTATGAGGGGTTCCCACCATCCCTGTGCTGAGTTCCCGGGTCTGTACACCCGCTGTGCCCCATTATGAGGGGTTCCCACCATCCCTGTGCTGAGTTCCCGGGTCTGTACACCCGCTGTGCCCATTATGAGGGGTTCCCACCATCCCTGTGCTGTTCCCGGGTCTGTACACCCGCTGTGCCCATTATGAGGGGTTCCCACCATCCCTGTGCTGAGTTCCCGGGTCTGTACACCCGCTGTGCCCATTATGAGGGGTTCCCACCATCCCTGTGCTGAGTTCCCGGGTCTGTACACCCGCTGTGCCCCATTATGAGGGGTTCCCACCATCCCTGTGCTGAGTTCCCGGGTCTGTACACATGCTTTGCCCATTATGAGGGGTTCCCACCATCCCTGTGCTGAGTTCCCGGGTCTGTACACCCGCTGTGCCCCATTATGAGGGGTTCCCACCATCCCTGTGCTGAGTTCCCGGGTCTGTACACCCGCTGTGCCCCATTATGAGGGGTTCCCACCATCCCTGTGCTGAGTTCCCGGGTCTGTACACCCGCTGTGCCCCATTATGAGGGGTTCCCACCATCCCTGTGCTGAGTTCCCGGGTCTGTACACCCGCTGTGCCCATTATGAGGGGTTCCCACCATCCCTGTGCTGAGTTCCCGGGTCTGTATACCCGCTGTGCCCATTATGAGGGGTTCCCACATCCCTGTGCTGAGTTCCCGGGTCTGTACACCGGCTGTGCCCATTATGAGGAGTTCTCACCATCCCTGTGCTGAGTTCCCGGGTCTGTACACCCGCTGTGCCCATTGTGAGGGGTTCCCACCATCCCTGTGCCGAGTTCCCGGGTCTGTACACCCGCTGTGCCCATTATGAGGGGTTCCCACCATCCCTGTGCTGAGTTCCCGGGTCTGTACACCCGCTGTGCCCATTATGAGGGGTTCCCACCATCCCTGTGCTGAGTTCCCGGGTCTGTACACCCGCTGTGCCCCATTATGAGGGGTTCCCACCATCCCTGTGCTGAGTTCCCGGGTCTGTACACCCGCTGTGCCCATTATGAGGGGTTCCCACCATCCCTGTGCTGTTCCCGGGTCTGTACACCCGCTGTGCCCATTATGAGGGGTTCCCACCATCCCTGTGCTGAGTTCCCGGGTCTGTACACCCGCTGTGCCCATTATGAGGGGTTCCCACCATCCCTGTGCTGAGTTCCCGGGTCTGTACACCCGCTGTGCCCCATTATGAGGGGTTCCCACCATCCCTGTGCTGAGTTCCCGGGTCTGTACACATGCTTTGCCCATTATGAGGGGTTCCCACCATCCCTGTGCTGAGTTCCCGGGTCTGTACACCCGCTGTGCCCCATTATGAGGGGTTCCCACCATCCCTGTGCTGAGTTCCCGGGTCTGTACACCCGCTGTGCCCCATTATGAGGGGTTCCCACCATCCCTGTGCTGAGTTCCCGGGTCTGTACACCCGCTGTGCCCCATTATGAGGGGTTCCCACCATCCCTGTGCTGAGTTCCCGGGTCTGTACACCCGCTGTGCCCATTATGAGGGGTTCCCACCATCCCTGTGCTGAGTTCCCGGGTCTGTATACCCGCTGTGCCCATTATGAGGGGTTCCCACCATCCCTGTGCTGAGTTCCCGGGTCTGTACACCCGCTGTGCCCCATTATGAGGAGTTCCCACCATCCCTGTGCTGAGTTCCCGGGTCTGTACACCCGCTGTGCCCCATTATGAGGGGTTCCCACCATCCCTGTGCCGAGTTCCCGGGTCTGTACACCCGCTGTGCCCATTATGAGGGGTTCCCACCATCCCTGTGCTGAGTTCCCGGGTCTGTACCCCCCGCTGTGCCCCATTATGAGGGGTTCCCATCATCCCTGTGCCGAGTTCCCGGGTCTGTACCCCCCGCTGTGCCCATTATGAGGGGTTCCCACCATCCCTGTGCTGAGTTCCCGGGTCTGTACACCCGCTGTGCCCATTATGAGGAGTTCCCACCATCCCTGTGCTGAGTTCCCGGGTCTGTACACCCGCTGTGCCCCATTATGAGGGGTTCCCACCATCCCTGTGCTGAGTTCCCGGGTCTGTACACCCGCTGTGCCCATTATGAGGGGTTCCCCCACCCCTGTGCTGAGTTCCCGGGTCTGTACCCCCCGCTGTGCCCATTATGAGGGGTTCCCACCATCCCTGTGCTGAGTTCCCAGGTCTGTACACCCGCTGTGCCCATTATGAGGGGTTCCCACCATCCCTGTGCTGAGTTCCTGGGTCTGTACACCCGCTGTGCCCATTATGAGGGGTTCCCACCATCCCTGTGCTGAGTTCCCGGGTCTGTACACCCGCTGTGCCCCATTATGAGGGGTTCCCACCATCCCTGTGCTGAGTTCCCGGGTCTGTACCCCCGCTGTGCCCATTATGAGGGGTTCCCACCATCCCTGTGCTGAGTTTCCGGGTCTGTACACCCGCTGTGCCCATTATGAGGGGTTCCCACCACCCCTGTGCTGAGTTCCCGGGTCTGTACACCCGCTGTGCCCATTATGAGGGGTTCCCACCATCCCTGTGCTGAGTTCCCGGGTCTGTACACCCGCTGTGCCCATTATGAGGGGTTCCCACCATCCCTGTGCTGAGTTCCCGGGTCTGTACACCCGCTGTGCCCATTATGAGGGGTTCCCACCATCCCTGTGCCGAGTTCCCGGGTCTGTACACCCGCTGTGCCCATTATGAGGGGTTCCCACCATCCCTGTGCTGAGTTCCCGGGTCTGTACACCCGCTGTGCCCATTATGAGGGGTTCCCACCATCCCTGTGCTGAGTTCCTGGGTCTGTACACATGCTTTGCCCATTATGAGGGGTTCCCACCATCCCTGTGCTGAGTTCCCGGGTCTGTACACCCGCTGTGCCCATTATGAGGGGTTCCCACCATCCCTGTGCTGAGTTCCCGGGTCTGTACACCCGCTGTGCCCATTATGAGGGGTTCCCACCATCCCTGTGCTGAGTTCCCGGGTCTGTACACCCGCTGTGCCCATTATGAGGGGTTCCCACCATCCCTGTGCTGAGTTCCCGGGTCTGTACACCCGCTGTGCCCATTATGAGGGGTTCCCACCATCCCTGTGCTGAGTTCCCGGGTCTGTACACCCGCTGTGCCCATTATGAGGGGTTCCCACCATCCCTGTGCTGAGTTCCCGGGTCTGTACACCCGCTGTGCCCATTATGAGGGGTTCTCACCATCCCTGTGCCGAGTTCCTGGGTCTGTACAACCGCTGTGCCCATTATGAGGGGTTCCCACCATCCATGTGCTGAGTTCCCGGGTCTGTACACCCGCTGTGCCCATTATGAGGAGTTCCCACCATCCCTGTGCTGAGTTCCCGGGTCTGTACACCCGCTGTGCCCATTATGAGGGGTTCCCACCATCCCTGTGCTGAGTTCCCGGGTCTGTACACCCGCTGTGCCCCATTATGAGGGGTTCCCACCATCCCTGTGCTGAGTTCCTGGGTCTGTACACCCGCTGTGCCCATTATGAGGAGTTCCCACCACCCCTGTGCTGAGTTCCCGGGTCTGTACACCCGCTGTGCCCATTATGAGGGGTTTCCAGGAGACAGAGGACACAGAGGATACAGAGGACAGAGGACACAGAGGACCACAGAGGAAAGAGGATACAGAGGGACACAGAGGAGACAGAGGGACACAGAGGAGACAGAGGGACACAGAGGAGACAGAGGGACACAGAGGAGACAGAGGGACACAGAGGAGACAGAGGGACGCAGAGGGACACAGAGGACCACAGAGGACCACAGAGGACCACAGAGGACACATAGGACCACAGAGGGACACATGATACAGAGGACCACAGGACACAGAGGAGACAGAGGGACACAGAGGAGACAGAGGGACACAGAGGAGACAGAGGGACACATGATACAGAGGACCACAGGACACAGAGGAGACAGAGGGACACAGAGGGACACATAGGACCACAGAGGGACACATAGGACCACAGAGGGACACATAGGACCACAGAGGATACAGAGGACCACAGAGGGACACATGATACAGAGGACCACAGGACACAGAGGAGACAGAGGGACACAGAGGAGACAGAGGGACACATGATACAGAGGACCACAGGACACAGAGGAGACAGAGGGACACAGAGGACCACAGAGGACCACAGAGGGACACATAGGACCACAGAGGGACACATAGGACCACAGAGGATACAGAGGACCACAGAGGAGACAGAGGGACACAGAGGAGACAGAGGGACACAGAGGAGACAGAGGGACACAGAGGAGACAGAGGGACACAGAGGAGAGGACCACAGGACACAAAGCACAGCTTCCCTGGAGAAAGCAGAAGGAACTCTGGGAACATCCATTTCCTGATCCCTCCTGTGCCCTATGACCCAGGAAGTGGTGTGTATTACTTCCGGGGTCAGGGCTGTCATTCCTAGAAGTGCAGCCGAGGAAACGGCTATTTAAACACGATCTGTGCTTGAATAGCTCTACATTGGAGGGCAGGGGAGACATTGGGGAGATCTAATAGACTCCTGATGTGTCCATAAAGAGAACCTGTCACCTGCCCCCATGTTATCACATAGGAAGCTTGTTAGCCCCCCTTGTGAGAACAATAAAGTTAAAGAAATTCAAACGTAAAAAAATAAAAATAAATAATAATACTTATTTTTATAATTTTTTTATAAAAGCGCAGTGTCAGGTGAGCAATTGCCCTGGTGGGGGGTAATCATTGCTAGACCTGCCACTTCCTCCAGGTGACATAAAACAATAATGGAAATAAGAGACAGCAAAGATCCTGGTGTAGTCTGATGTCTCTTTTTTCTGTGAGTCGGTTCCCATGACAACAGCGGTGTGTAACGTCACCATGTCACCCGTACACACCACACAGGTGATAGAGCCTTATCTACATACAGCAAACAGGTTCTGTACGCGTTACCATGGTGACCTCACACCTCCACTGTGTACAATGCTGGGAGTTACAGATACTGTCCCCCCCCCCCCCACCCTCCCCTCCCCCCCATCTTCCCCCCCCCCCATACTGAGAGGGGCCACTGTGTAGGATATCGGAATCTTTCCACCCCGCATGACGCCGCAACAAACAGCGAGTGTCAATACATGACGGTACAAATAAAGTTTAAAAAAAAAAAAGAAAAGAAAAAGCAAGTGCAATGCACTAAAAACGCACAGCGCTCTACTCTACTCCCTACCAGAGGCGGCCTGTACAGGAAAAACGGCCACCCTATGAACGCTACTCAAAGGGTAATGGCGGCCAATCGCGGTTTGATTTATTTTCTGATCTATCGATCTCCTCAGATTTCCATTGATAGTTAAACCCTCTCCTCTCCGTGTCTGGGCCCCCTTCACACCTGTGCGTTTTAGGGGGGCGGTGCGTTTACAAAGTCCTGCATGCCGCATCTTTGACGCTCCTTTTCGTGGAGTTCGATGGAAACGCACCTGAAAAACGCGTGTAAAACGCACTGCTCAGGCGTGGATCGGTTCCTTACACTTGTTTTGTTGTCGTGATCCACTTTTGGATCGCTTTTCAGAGAGAATTTGACAGGCGATGATGAGGGGGGGGCCTTTTCTATCGCCTCCTCAGCGCCTGGTTTTGACCCCCCTTATCAGGGAGGGGGCTGTTGTGAAACTACAAGTCCCATGAGGCATTGCAAGGCTGACAGTTACAAGCATGACTCCCACAGGCAAAGGCATGATGGGACTTGTAGTTTCGCACACAGCTGGAGGGCTGCCAATTTTGAGACCCCCCCCCCTTGCGCCTGAATTCTGCCGTACCGTGCGTTGTGCGCAGGTGTGGGGGGCGGTTGACCGTTATTCACCTGAGTAGGTAACGTTGGGCTGGCTGTGATGTCTGTGGGTGCGACTGGGGGTGGGATTCGTACCACGGGCCACAGCATGAGTACAAACCCCCCCATCACCATCATCATCACCGCAGCCGCCGCCGCCACCACCGCCATCACAACCAATAAAAAAAAAAAGACGCTCGACCGCAGGCTTTTACCACCTCCCTCCCCCCCAGGATGGGGATAAACCGATCGCCGTATTTAGAATAGTAAACCCGTCCAGACGCCATTTTTCTGACCTGACACTGCGGCCACATATTGCTCCAACTCTGACACCACTTCCTGGAGGGGGGGGGGGTCCTTCCACAGGTGTCCCTGCCACTGCCTGCTTGATGTGGACACTTCCTATTGGGATCCTCTCAGGATCCAAGGCCCAGGCTCTGCACATTGCGTAGATCCTCATGGGATGCACGGAGCACTTGTGCCCCTCCCCCGGCGTATGGATTTATTTACCCCCCCCCCCTCTTGTGAACGAGGCTTCAGAAAAAAACAAATCAAGTATATCTAAAATAAACCTCACTACATAAAACCCATAATATCCCATTGTGTACCCTCAAAGTGTAACCAAGGCACCAGTCACATCTGTGCGATTAAAGTCGCGTGACAAGTCGCACCCCAATTCTTTTCAATGTTCAAATCGGTGCAACGTAACATTGCAGCGACTTTGAAAAGGTGCCTGCGCACTACTTTGATGCGACTTTGATCCATGGAATGTAAAGGCCGGAACAAAATTGCACTCCTCTTTGAAGTAAAGAGGGATGAGACCCCCTGTCAGTTTTTATTGCTGTCTGTTTCCCCATTGGGCAGAGTCTGTTTATCCTGTTTACCATTATCATTGAAAGTAGAAGAAAATCGCATCCCAAATTTTTGGGTTGTCACCAGAACAGGAATAGAGGAGAAATCCTCCAATGGGGACACTAGTTCTGGTGATGGTGACAACCAGGGATTTTCTCACTTTGAAAGGATTTCTTCTCACTTCCTGTTTTGTCTAAGGGACAGGAAGTGATGGAAAATGACCTCAATGTGAATACTAGTTCTGGTGACGGCCAGGGATTATCTCACTTTAGAGGGACTTCCTCGACTTTCTGCTGTGGCTATGGTGCAGGAAGTGAAGGGAAATCTCCCCAATGGGGACACTAGTTCTGGCGACAACCAGGGATTTCTTTGAAGGGATTTCTTCTCACTTCCTGTTTTGGGGATCTGCCGGGAGAGGGACCTCAGACAGGGATCTGCCGGGGGAAGGACCTCGGTCAGGGATCTGCCGGGAGAGGGACCTCGGTCAGGGATTTGCCGGGAGAGGGACCTCAGACAGGGATCTGCCGGGAGAGGGACCTCAGTCAGGGATCTGCCGGGAGAGGGACCTCGGTCAGGGATTTGCCGGGAGAGGGACCTCAGTCAGAGATCTGCCGGGAGAGGGACCTCAGTCAGAGATCTGCCAGGAGAGGGACCTCAGTCAGAGATCTGCCGGGTGAGGGACCTCAGTCAGGGATTTGCCGGGAGAGGGACCTCAGTCAGGGATCTGCCGGGAGAGGGACCTCAGTCAGAGATCTGCCGGGTGAGGGACCTCAGTCAGGGATTTGCCGGGAGAGGGACCTCAGTCAGGGATTTGCCGGGAGAGGGACCTCAGTCAGGGATCTGCCGGGAGAGGGACCTCGGTCAGGAATCTGCTGGGAGAGGGACCTCGGTCAGGAATCTGCTGGGAGAGGGACCTCAGTCAGGGATCTGCCGGGAGAGGGACCTCGGTCAGGGATCTGCTGGGAGAGGGACCTCAGTCAGGGATTTGCCGGGAGAGGGACCTCAGTCAGAGATCTGCTGGGAGAGGGACCTCGGTCAGGGATCTGCCGGGAGAGGGACCTCGGTCAGGAATCTGCTGGGAGAGGGACCTCGGTCAGGAATCTGCTGGGAGAGGGACCTCAGTCAGAGATCTGCCGGGAGAGGGACCTCAGTCAGGGATCTGCCGGGAGAGGGACCTCAGTCAGAGATCTGCCGGGAGAAGGACCTCAGACAGGGATCTGCCGGGAGAAAGACCTCAGTCAGAGATCTGCCGGGAGAAGGACCTCAGACAGGGATCTGCCGGGAGAAAGACCTCAGTCAGAGATCTGCCGGGAGAAGGACCTCAGACAGGGATCTGCCGGGAGAGGGACCTCGGTCAGGGATCTGCCGGGAGAGGGACCTCGGTCAGGGATCTGCCGGGAGAGGGACCTCGGTCAGGGATCTGCTGGGAGAGGGACCTCAGTCAGGGATTTGCCGGGAGAGGGACCTCAGTCAGAGATCTGCTGGGAGAGGGACCTCGGTCAGGGATCTGCCGGGAGAGGGACCTCGGTCAGGAATCTGCTGGGAGAGGGACCTCGGTCAGGAATCTGCTGGGAGAGGGACCTCAGTCAGAGATCTGCCGGGAGAGGGACCTCAGTCAGGGATCTGCCGGGAGAGGGACCTCAGTCAGAGATCTGCCGGGAGAAGGACCTCAAACAGGGATCTGCCGGGAGAAAGACCTCAGTCAGAGATCTGCCGGGAGAAGGACCTCAGACAGGGATCTGCTGGGAGAAAGACCTCAGTCAGAGATCTGCCGGAAGAGGGACCTCAGTCAGGGATTTGCCGGGAGAGGGACCTCGGTCAGGGATCTGCCGGAAGAGGGACCTCAGTCAGAGATCTGCCGGGAGAGGGACCTCAGTCAGGGATCTGCCGGGAGAGGGACCTCAGTCAGGGATCTGCCGGGAGAGGGACCTCAGTCAGGGACCTGCCGGGAGAAGGAACCTCGGTGAGAGATCGGCCGGGAGAGGGACCTCAGTCAGAGATCCCCTCAGTCAGGGATCTGCCGGGAGAGGGACCTCAGTCAGAGATCTGCCGGGAGAGGGACCTCGGTCAGAGATCTGCCGGGAGAGGGACCTCGGTCAGAGGTCTGCCGGGAGAGGGACCTCGGTCAGAGATCTGCCGGGAGAGGGACCTCGGTCAGAGATCTGTCGGGAGAGGGACCTCGGTCAGAGATCTGCCGGGAGAGGGACCTCGGTCAGGGATCTGCCAGGAGAGGGACCTCGGTCAGGGATCTGCCGGGAGAGGGACCTCGGTCAGGGATCTGCCGGGAGAGGGACCTCGGTCAGGGATCTGCCGGGAGAGGGACCTCGGTCAGGGATCTGCCGGGAGAGGGACCTCGGTCAGGGATCTGCTGGGAGAGGGACCTCGGTCAGGGATCTGCCGGGAGAGGGACCTCAGTCAGGGATCTGCCGGGAGAAGGACCTCAGTCAGGGATCTGCCAGAAGAGGGACCTCAGCCAATGACCTCGTTACATAAATCTGCTGTGGCTATGGTGCAGGATATGAAGAGAAATCTCCCCAATGAGGACACTAGTTCTGGTGACAACCAGGGATTTCCTTACTTTGAAGGGATTTCTTCTCACTTCCTGTTTTGGGGATCTGCCGGGAGAGGGACCTCAGTCAGAGATCCCCTCAGTCAGGGATCTGCAGGGAGAAGGACCTCAGTCAGGGATCTGCCGGGAGAGTGACCTCGGTCAGGGATCTGCCGGGAGAGGGACCTCGGTCAGGGATCTGCCGGAAGAGGGACCTCGGTCAGGGATCTGCCGGGAGAGGGACCTCAGTCAGAGTTCTGCCGGGAGAGGGACCTCAGTCAGGGATCTGCCGGGAGAGTGACCTCGGTCAGGGATCTGCCGGGAGAGGGACCTCGGTCAGGGATCTGCCGGAAGAGGGACCTCGGTCAGGGATCTGCCGGGAGAGGGACCTCAGTCAGAGTTCTGCCGGGAGAGGGACCTCAGTCAGGGATCTGCCGGGAGAAGGACCTCAGTCAGGGATCTGCCGGGAGAGGGACCTCAGTCAGAGATCTGCCGGAAGAGGGACCTCGGTCAGAGATCTGTCGGGAGAGGGACCTCAGTCAGGGATCTGCCGGGAGAGGGACCTCAGTCAGGGATCTGCCGGGAGAGGGAACTCGGTCAGGGATCTCTTGGGAGAGGGACCTCGGTCAGGGATCTGCCGGGAGAGGGAACTCGGTCAGGGATCTCTTGGGAGAGGGACCTCGGTCAGGGATCTGCCGGGAGAGGGACCTCAGCCAATGACCTTGTTACATAAATCCATTTAGATTCTTCTTTATTTAGAAGCCCCGTAATCTGAAGTGCATGCTGGGTAGGATCGCTCGCTAATGGAGCGACATCGCCCTAAGTGCACAACGGTCTCCAGACAGTTACTTGTGTTTGCAAACAAAGTGGAATTAATCTGATCAAAGCGGGCTTATCCTCTCCCGTCTACCTGGCGGTTACTATTTGACCTGGCAGAGAGTGAATCTCCGGTCGTGTCCTCCCTGTGCTGCCCATCCTCTTCCCTGCGCTGACCCCCGGGGCTGTACGGTGACAGCAAACTGACTAAAGCTGGAGGAGGAGATAACTGTCACTGCAGATTGCCTCATTCATTACACATCAATCCAAATTGGAATTAGTTTCCTCTATTTGCTATCCTTTTACAACACAGTGGACCATGTCTGTGTAATGGGTGTTGGCGCAGCTACTTGTAGTCTCCATCGGAAGCCCGTGTGACAACGCAGGAGCACACATGGGGGGCGGGGACAGAACGTTGTCACCCTATAACAATAAGGTTGCTTCCACACTGGGGCAGGTGGGCGTTGACGATAAAACTATAGCTTTACTATTGTTTTAGCTGCGCTTTTTGGCTGCTAGCAGGGCGCTTTTAATAGAGAGATACTATGTAACTATAGGAGATAGAGAGATACATTGGCCCGGATTCACGTAGATCGGCGTATATTTGTGCCGGCGTAGCGCATCTCATATGCGCTACGCCGACGTAACTCTGAGAGGCAAGAACAGTATCCACAAAGCACTTGCTCCCTACGTTGCGCCGGCGTAACGTAAATTGTCCGGCGTAAGCCCCGCTTAATTCAAAGTAGGAAGGAAGTGGGCGTGATCCATTTAAATGAAGCTTGACCCCATGCAAATGATGGGCCGAACAAACGGCGCATGCGCGCGCATGCTCAGAATCACGTCAAATTTACTTCCTAAGATACAACGGCTCAATGCCTACGACGTGAACGTAACCTACGCCCAGCCCCATTCACGTACGACTTACGTAAACGACGTAAAATACGACGGCTGTTCCGACGTCCATACCTTTGCATGGGATGCGCCTCCTTATATGTGGAATAACTTTACGTCGGACGTACGCCTTACGAGGCGCAGATACGTTCGTGAATCGGCGTATCTAGGTCATTTACATATTCGAAGCGTAAATCAATGGAAGCGCACCTTGCGGCCAGCGTAAATATGCGCCCAAGATACGACGGCGTAGGAGACTTACGTCGGTCGGAGGAAACCAAATTTCAGGCGTATCTTACTTGCAGAATCAGGCGCAGAGATACGACGGCGCATCCGCTCACTTACGCGGCGTATCAGAAGATACGTCGGTGTAAGTCTTTCTGAATCCGGGCCTATGCAACTATAGGAGATAGAGAGATACTATGTAACTATAGGAGATAGAGAGATAGAAAAAACTTGACTTGAATGGGCTTTCCTTCGCTCAACAAACACGCCAAAGAAGCAGCTGTATCTCTTTAGGCGACGAGCTTTGCGTGTTTTATCGTCAGTCGGTTAAAAAAATAAAATAAAATCGCAACACGTTTGGGGTTGCCATTAGGAAAGAAGAGCACCCAATCCCATGTTGCACAAATTCTAATGCCGCGTACGCACTGTCGGAATTTCTGACCAGAAAAGTCCAATGTGAGCTTTTGGTCGGAAATTCCGACCGTGCGTAGGCGCCATCGGACTTTTTCATTTGGGAGCTGGTTCTCAGATTTTCCAAACGGAAAAAATTCCAATCGGAAATTCCGATCGTCTGTAGCAATTCCGACGCGCAAAATTCAGACGCATGCTCGAAAACCATTCGACGCATGCTCGGAAGCATTGAACTTAATTTTCTTGGCTCGTCATAGTGCTGTGAGTCACCGCGTTCTTGGCGGTCGAAGGTTCAGAGAAATTTTGTGTGACCGTGTGTATGCAAGCCAAGCTTGAGCGGAATTCCGTCGGAAAAAACGTTTTTTCCAATGGAAAATCCGATCGTGTGTACGCGGCAGGAGAAAAAAAAAAACTTGACTTGAATGGGCTTTCCTTCGCTCAACAAACACACCGAAGAAGCAGCTGTATCTCTTTAGGCGACGAGCTTCGCGGAAAAAAAAAATCGCAACACGTTTGGGGTTGCCATTAGGAAAGAAGAGCACCCAATCCTAAGTTGCACAAATTCTAAGTCGCTTAGGCGAGAAAACGTTTACATTTTTTCTTTTTCATACCTGTTGAAGAACTACAAGTCCCAGCATGCCGTCAGGCTCAATTGCCCCCGGCTGGGAATTGTAGTTCCTCTGCAGCCGCACAAGGTGGGAATAAGCTGCAGCCCCGATATTGAAAAAAAACTGAATACAGTAAAACCTTGGTTTGAGAGTAACTTGGTTTGAGAGCGTTTTACAAGACGAGCAAAATGTTGTTAATAAATTTTGTCTTGGTATACAAGCGATGTCTTGGTATACAAGCGATGCCTTGATATACAAGCGGTGTCTTGGTATACAAGCGATGTCTTGGTATACAAGCGATGTCTTGATATACAAGCGATGTCTTGGTATACAAGCAATGTCTTGATATACAAGCGATGTCTTGATATACAAGCGATGCCTTGATATACAAGCAATGTCTTGATGTACAAGCGATGTCTTGATATACAAGCAATGTCTTGATATACAAGCGATGTCTTGATATACAAGCAATGTCTTGATATACAAGCGATGTCTTGATATACAAGCGATGTCTTGATATACAAGCGATGCCTTGATATACAAGCGATGTCTTGATGTACAAGCAATGTCTTGATATACAAGAGATGTCTTGATATACAAGCGATGTCTTGATATACAAGCGATGTCTTGATATACAAGCGATGCCTTGATGTACAAGCGATGTCTTGATGTACAAGCGATGTCTTGATATACAAGCGATGCCTTGATATACAAGCGATGTCTTGATATACAAGCGATGCCTTGATATACAAGCGATGCCTTGATATACAAGCGATGTGTTGATATACAAGCAATGTCTTGATATACAAGCGATGTGTTGATATACAAGCAATGTCTTGATATACAAGCGATGTCTTGATATAAGAGTAGCGTCATGTCACAACTGAGTATAAAAGAGAAGAGAGGAGCCTCGAAGTGCAGCAATCTGGTTACATGTAATGAAGGGACAACATTTACCAACTTATTGCTACACTTAGAGGCGCCTCTCTTCTCTTTTATACCCTGTAAAAAAAAATGCTTTGATATACAAGCGCTTTGGATTACAAGCATGTTTCTGGAACTAATTATACTCGCAATCCAATTACCTTTCGGTAATTTTCCTTTCCTGGCGCCGATCCCCGGCAGTACGAAGGCACCAGGATAACCCGGCTGGGATGTTGCAGTGTAAAGCTCACCTGTCTATGGAGATCTCCCCAAGGCTCCTCGCCGATCGCAGGATTCTGGAAAGCTGGCCGAGTCGCTTCCCCCCCCCCTCCCCTTTGAAGGCAGGTGAGTGAGATCCCCGCCTCCCAATTACAGGACTTTTGTTCTGGTTACCAGGTAGGGGAGGCCCGGCCAAGGCGGAGACGTGCGGCTAATCCTGTGGCTGGGGCTTCGCTGCCCATCGCTAAGCTTATTAACATAGAAGCCTCTATAGCTGGTAAACACAACAATCAGCCGCAACACAAATGTCCGTTTGCTGGGGGTGGGGGGAGTTGCTAAGGAGGAAAAAAAAAGTCACTTTGTGTTTGCTGCAGGAAAGTTTTACAAAAGATAAAGTCCCTATCCGTGACAGCGAAGGACAAAAAGACGGCGCGCCGGATCATGTGCGGGCGTGCGATCAAAGAGTGCGCAATCGTCACCGACACCCCGTCCCCTGCTGAGCTGGGGGGTGGGCAAAGGAAACAACCAATTAAAAAATAAAAATAAAAAACAAGTACACAGAATACAGTAAAACCTCGGATTGCGAGGATAATTCGTTAATTCCGCATTGACTTCTATGGCATGCAATACCGCATGTGGCCAGAGGTGGGTGGGGGTGCCAGAGAGCCTCGGGGACAACGTGGCTGAAGTTGGAAGACCTCGGGAATGGAGTGCAGTAAAACCTCGGACTGCAAGTATAATGCGTTCCAGAAACATGCTTGTAATCCAAAGCACTTGTATATCAAAGCGATTTTCCCCATAGATGTCAATGGAAACTAAAATAATTTGTTCCGCATTGACTTCTATGGCATGCAATACCGCATGTGGCCAGAAGAAGGGGGGGGGTGCCAGAGAGCCTCGGGGACAACGTGGCTGAAGTTGGAAGACCTCAGGAATGGAGTGCAGTAAAACCTCGGATTGCGAGGATAATGCGTTTCAGAAACATGCTTGTAATCCAAAGCACTTGTATATCAAAGCATTTTTTTTACAGGGTATAAAAGAGAAGAGAGGCGCCTCTAAGTGTAGCAATCAGTTGCTAAATGTCGTCCCTTCATTACATGTAACCATATTGATACACTTAGAGGCTCCTCTCTTCTCTTTTATACTCAGTGGCGACATGGCGCTGCTCTTATATCAAGACATCGCTTGTATATCAAGGCAACATGTATTAAAACATTTTGCTTGTCTTGCAAAACGCTCTCAAACCAAGGTTTTACTGTTTATATTATATACTACACCAGGTGATTGAGGTCGCATTCACACCTGTGCGTTCTAAAAATACAGGCACAATTATTGCGTGATCCCAGAAACGCGGCAAGGCGCGCCCCCATTAATGGCGCCACCAACGCAGTGCGATTTTGGCATGTTTTGTCCCGTCACCAAACATGCTTGGCTCAGTGACAAAATAGGGTACATGAGCTTTATTTTTTTTTATTTTAAACACTTCAGCCCCCGGAGGATTTGGCTGCCCAAGGACCAGGCCACTTTTTGAGATTCGGCACTGCGTCGCTTTAACTGACAATCACGTGGTTGTGCAACGTGGCACCCAAACAAAATTTTTTTCCCCCCCAGAGATTTATTTTGGTGATATTTGATCACCTCTGCGTTTTTTTTATTTTTTTTGCGCTGTAAAAAAATAAAAAATAAAGAGACAATTTTGAAAAAAAAAGCTATATTTTTTTACTTTTTTCTATCATAAATATCCCCCAAAAAATATATAAACATTTTTTTTCCCCTCAGTTTAGGCCGATACGTATTCTTCTACATATTTTTGGTTTGCGCAAAAGTTATAGCGTCTACAAAATACGGGATAGTTTTATGCCATTTTTATTAATATATTTTTTTTTTTTACTAGTAATATCGGCGATCTGCGATTTTTGGCATGACTGCGACATTGCGGCGCATACTTCGGACACTATTTTGGGTCCATTGACATTTATACAGCGATCAGTGCTATAAAAATACACCGATTACTGTGTAAATGTGACTGGCAGGGAAGGGGTTAACCACTAGGGGGCAATGAAGGGGGCTAAGTGTGTCCTAGGGAGTGATTCTAATTGTGTGGGGGGGGGGGGCTGGACTACAAGTGACACATCAGTGATCGCTGTTCCCGATGAGAGGGAGCAGAAGATCAGTGTCCTGTCACTAGTCAGACGAGGGAGATGCCTTGTTTACACAGGCATCTCCCTGTTCTGCCGCTCAGTGACACGCAATCGTGGGACACCGGTGGACACCGAGTCTGCAGGCACACGCGCACAACGGCAAATTTAAAGGAACGTACAGGTAGGGAAGTGAGGAATCCTGCTGAAAGCCGATGAGTCATCGGTTGTTAAGGACCCGGCGGCTGCCCTCTCCTTAGCAACCCGCTACTCACTGCTAAAACGCCAGTATGAATCTTGTTTTTTCTCCAGTTTTTCTGTGCATGGAGCTGGATATTGCGATCAGATCCGACACAAACAGTTCACCTTCAGCTGAAGTACACGCGACGAAAGAAACGAGGATGTGGATATCAGCTGTGCCATGTCGTATCTTTAGATACGTTTTGATTGGGCTCAGACAGGAAGAGTTAGACGCCCTGTAAGGTTTTTGCTGCTGTGTCCCCCTCTGTAGAGCTTCACTCTCTCCGATGCGATTCAAAAAATCACCAGAACAGGAAGAGGGGGAAATGTTCCCATGGGGGACACCGGTTCTGGTAATGGGGATTTTCCCGCTCACTTCCTGTTGGCTCTCTGTGACAGGAAGTGAAATCCCAACATCAGATCAGCTGCGATTCCTACAATCACCTAAAAATGTCATCAATGTCGCTGCCGGTGTCGCCGACTCCCTGAAAATGTTAAATAGGTAGATTCAGGTACGAAGGCTTAAACTTGCGGCGGCGTAGCTTAGCGTGTTTATGCTACGCCGCCGTAAGTTAGCTAGGCAAGTAATGATTCTCAATGTACTTACCTGCTAATATACGGAGGCGTAGCCTAAAGCGGGCGGGCGTAAGGGCGCCGAATTCAAATGTCTTGGAGTGGGGGCGTGTTTGATGGCAATGGGGCTTGACCTCACGTTTTTTACGTTTTTATATAACTGCGCATGCGCCGGGCGCCTACATCCCCCAGTGTGCATTGCGGCTAAGTACGCCGCACGGGCCTATTGATTTTGACGTGGACGTAAACGACGTAAATGCCGATTCGCGGACGACTTACGCAAACGACGTAAAAATTTTGAATTTTGCGGCGGGAACGGCAGCCATACTTAACATTACTATTCCACTAGGGCCTAGCTCTAACTTTACGCGGCCTATCACTTACGCAAACGGCGTAAAAGTACTGCGTCGGCCGGGCGTACGTTCGTGAATCGGCGTATCTCCTCATTTACATATTCTACGCCGACCGCAATGGAAGCAGCCATCCAAAATATTGCAATCTAAGATAGGACGGCGCAAGCTGTCGTATCTTAGATATGTTTAAGCGTATCTCTGTTTGAGAATACACTTAAACATAGGTCGGCGTAGATTCTGAGTTAGGTCGGCTTATCTACTGATATGCCGACCTAACTGTAACTGAATCTACCTAAAAGAATACAAAAAGATAAGCCGAGTCGGGTGAAGCCGATTGGTCAGCAAGGTGAAGAATGGGGAAAAACTGGATCCTGAACACCGAGCTTCACATTCCAAACTTCTACCTCCATTACTCTGAGCTGCTGGATGCAAAGCATGGCAGATGGAGGCTGATAAGATTAACTCCCTACAGAATCTTCCGGGAACTGGCAGGAGAATCCACCCGCTGTGCCCATTATGAGGAGTTCCCACCATCCCTGTGCTGAGTTCCCGGGTCTGTACACCCGCTGTGCCCATTATGAGGGGTTCCCACCATCCCTGTGCTGAGTTCCCGGGTCTGTACACCCGCTGTGCCCATTATGAGGGGTTCCCACCATCCCTGTGCTGAGTTCCCGGGTCTGTACACCCGCTGTGCCCATTATGAGGAGTTCCCACCATCCCTGTGCTGAGTTCTCGGGTCTGTACACCCGCTGTGCCCATTATGAGGAGTTCCCACCATCCCTGTGCTGAGTTCCCGGGTCTGTACACCCGCTGTGCCCATTATGAGGAGTTCCCACCATCCCTGTGCTGAGTTCCCGGGTCTGTACACCCGCTGTGCCCATTATGAGGGGTTCCCACCATCCCTGTACTGAGTTCTCGGGTCTGTACACCCGCTGTGCCCCATTATGAGGGGTTCCCACCATCCCTGTGCTGAGTTCCCGGGTCTGTACACCCGCTGTGCCCCATTATGAGGGGTTCCCACCATCCCTGTGCTGAGTTCCCGGGTCTGTACACCCGCTGTGCCCCATTATGAGGGGTTCCCACCATCCCTGTGCCGAGTTCCCGGGTCTGTACACCCGCTGTGCCCCATTATGAGGGGTTCCCACCATCCCTGTGCCGAGTTCCCGGGTCTGTACACCCGCTGTGCCCATTATGAGGGGTTCCCACCATCCCTGTGCTGAGTTCCCGGGTCTGTACACCCGCTGTGCCCCATTATGAGGAGTTCCCACCATCCCTGTGCTGAGTTCCCGGGTCTGTACACCCGCTGTGCCCATTATGAGGGGTTCCCACCATCCCTGTGCCGAGTTCCCGGGTCTGTACACCCGCTGTGCCCATTATGAGGGGTTCCCACCATCCCTGTGCCGAGTTCCCGGGTCTGTACACCCGCTGTGCCCATTATGAGGGGTTCCCACCATCCCTGTGCTGAGTTCCCGGTCTGTACACCCGCTGTGCCCATTATGAGGGGGTCCCACCATCCCTGTGCTGAGTTCCCGAGTCTGTACACCCGCTGTGCCCCATTATGAGGGGTTCCCACCATCCCTGTGCTGAGTTCCCGGGTCTGTACACCCGCTGTGCCCATTATGAGGGGTTCCCACCATCCCTGTGCTGAGTTCCCGGGTCTGTACACCCGCTGTGCCCATTATGAGGAGTTCCCACCATCCCCGTGCCGAGTTCCCGGGTCTGTACCCCCCGCTGTGCCCATTATGAGGGGTTCCCACCATCCCTGTGCCGAGTTCCCGGGTCTGTACACCCGCTGTGCCCCATTATGAGGAGTTCCCACCATCCCTGTGCTGAGTTCCCGGGTCTGTACACCCGCTGTGCCCCATTATGAGGAGTTCCCACCATCCCTGTGCTGAGTTCCCGGGTCTGTACACCCGCTGTGCCCATTATGAGGGGTTCCCACCATCCCTGTGCTGAGTTCCCGGGTCTGTACACCCGCTGTGCCCATTATGAGGGGTTCCCACCATCCCTGTGCCGAGTTCCCGGGTCTGTACACCCGCTGTGCCCCATTATGAGGAGTTCCCACCATCCCTGTGCTGAGTTCCCGGGTCTGTACACCCGCTGTGCCCCATTATGAGGAGTTCCCACCATCCCTGTGCTGAGTTCCCGGGTCTGTACACCCGCTGTGCCCATTATGAGGGGTTCCCACCATCCCTGTGCTGAGTTCCCGGGTCTGTACACCCGCTGTGCCCATTATGAGGGGTTCCCACCATCCCTGTGCTGAGTTCCCGAGTCTGTACACCCGCTGTGCCCATTATGAGGGGTCCCCACCATCCCTGTGCTGGCAACACACAGCACTTCTATGGACCGAGTGGTGTCAGCCCTGACCAGCATCTTTTGATGCAACTACTCAGCCATCCCCACACTCAGATCTCTACATGGCTCCCCCCCCCCCCCCCCAACAGTTTTCACACCTCCATTTCGACTAGTCTCCCATTCTGCCAGAGTCCCCCCGCCCATTCTCCCCCCCACCAGTGCCCCCCATTTTTACCCCCACCATTGCCCCTTAGCAGAACCTTTACCCCAGAGCCCCCCCCCCCCCAAGTAAGACACCCCCCCATTCTCACCCCACCAGTGCCCCAGCTCAAAATCCCCCCATTTTTACCCCCACCAGTGCCCCTTAGTAGAACCTTTCCCCCAGAGCCACCAGGTAGGAACCCACCTCCCGAAGCCTGTATTCTTACACCTCCAGTGCCCCCAGCTCAAACCCCCCCCCCCCCCACTATTGCCCCTTAGTAGAACCTTATCCCCAGAGACACCAGGTAAGAACACCCCTCTAACACCACCAGTGCCCCCAACTCAGAACCCCCCCAGATCAGAATCCCCCCCATTCTCACCCCACCAGCACCCTCGACACTTTCTACAATCAGAGAAAACTCGCAGTCAGCTGACATTCCATTAAAAACAAACTGCAATAAAAAAGTCGCACAGGCATATTGAAATAAAACTTTATTCATCTGTTATAGATCTTTTATAAAATCTCAAATGTTACCGACAGAAAAAGGAGGAAAAAAAATAAAAAAATTACGAGGAAACCCAACACAGCGTTATAGATAAATAAAGGTCACCCCCCCCCCCTCCCTCCCCCCGGGAACATTTCTCCTCTGCGTTGGGTCATCCGGATCTCTTCATTGGTCGCTGGGTACAATCTGGTCCATTACAAGTCAGGAATGTTATTCTCGGTTACTGGGTGAAGGAGGGCGGTGATAGGACGCTCGAATCCTCATCAATCAGCCAATGGAGCGGCTCGGATCCAAGATGAACTCCGACCACAAAACTGCACGGGAGGCGCTCAGATAATAACCAGACGCCGTCCTCGCGACTGGAGCGTATTCAACGCGTTTCAAGTGCTACAATCTATGGGAAGATCGGAGACCCCCCCCCCCCCACATCCCCCACTCAATGTGTCTTTGGTCTGATGTGGGAATAAATCACCCCCAACACACAGCAAACAATCCACACACTCATTCTATCAACTAAAATCTATGGAAATTATTGCACCAATTCCTCGTCAACAAAAAAAAAAAGAAGAAAAGCTACAATACACGGCATAAAACACGGGGTGCAGAAAAAGAAAAGCTCCGCCCACTATGAACATGGCAAAATGGGGGTGGCAGAGAAAACCTCAAGGGGCGACAACACATCCACATTTCGTATCCAATACAGGAGAGGAAATTTTCGGCGATCCACCAAACGGAAAAAAGAGGCACTGGGGGGGGGGGGGGGGGGGGGGGGAATTAAAGTAACTAGGAGGCAAAACATCTTATTTTGGATAGAGTGTGATAGGGTCACATAACACCCCGCCACAGCGAGACGAGGCCACACGCCCCGCCACAGCGGGACGAGGCCACACGCCCCGCCAAAACGAGACGAGGCCACACGCCCCGCCAAAGCGAGACGAGGCCACACGCCCCGCCAAAGCGGGAAGAGGCCACACGCCCCGCCAAAGCGGGAAGAGGCCACACGCCCCGCCAAAGCGGGAAGAGGCCACACGCCCCGCCAAAGCGGGAAGAGGCCACACGCCCCGCCAAAGCGGGAAGAGGCCACACGCCCCGCCAAAGCGGGAAGAGGCCACACGCCCCGCCAAAGCGGGAAGAGGCCACACGCCCCGCCAAAGCGGGAAGAGGCCACACGCCCCGCCAAAGCGGGAAGAGGCCACACGCCCCGCCAAAGCGAGACGAGGCCACACGCCCCGCCAAAGCGAGACGAGGCCACACGCCCCGCCAAAGCGAGACGAGGCCACACGCCCCGCCAAAGCGAGACGAGGCCACACGCCCCGCCAAAGCGAGACGAGGCCACACGCCCCGCCAAAGCGAGACGAGGCCACACGCCCCGCCAAAGCGAGACGAGGCCACACGCCCCGCCAAAGCGAGACGAGGCCACACGCCCCGCCAAATCGGGAAGAGGCCACACGCCCCGCCAAAGCGGGAAGAGGCCACACCCCACCAAAGCGGGAAGAGGCCATTGGAAGATTTCCTCTCTATTCCAGGCTATACACCTATACCTGATCTGCCATCATATTGCTGGGCGCTGCAAAAGATTAAATTTACCATTTTAAATCTTGAATTGGTATTTGAATTGCGCAATTTTTTTTTTACTTTTGAGTGTCATCTTTAATGCCAAGGTCCCTGAATAAAAGCTTCAGTCTTGAAACGCGTTGGGAATTTAGGACATACTCACAGGATAGTTATACATTGCATCTACAATTTGCTCTGTATTACTTCTTATGCACCTACAGTTAGCTTGGCTACTCCCCCCCCCCCCCACGTTTTTAGCCTGTAATAAATTATTTTTATTAAGTTCAATAAAGTGATTTCGTATTTATTATACATTTTGCCCCGCCACTCATTGCATGTTCACTTTGATATCCCTGTTCGGATGTCAACCTAAAATTTGGGATTCTTTTACTTTCTCTGCACTCCATCCAAAACGAAAAAAAAAAAAAAAATATATATATAAAATTATAATAAAAGATATTTTTTGCCGTTAGTTAAATTTTAAAGATACAGAAAAAAAAAAAAAAAGCTGCACAACTCCAGATATTGGCAGACGGCCATGTGGTGTCACCACGACTGGAGCGGTGCAAGGTTTAGTAATGTGAATTCCTGCAGGGAGTTTTTCCAGTAAAGGGAGGAAGTGTGCACAGTCCCCGCAGTGACAGTTGGCGTGGAGGAGGAGGAGGAGGGAGGGAGGGGGGAGGGGAGGGAGGAGGGAAGGGAGGAGGGAGCCAGGCACCTGCCGATAAGAACCTATCCCATCATAAGTTGGCCCCTGGTCTGTGCTGGTCCTGTATGATGGGCCCCGAATGAGGGACACCGGGTGAGGTGCACACAGTCCCCGCAGTGACAGTTGGCGTGGAGGAGGAGGAGGAGGAGGGAGCCAGGCACCTGCCGATAAGAACCTATCCCATCATAAGTTGGCTCCTGGTCCTGTATGATGGGCCCCGAATGAGGGACACCAGGTGAGGTGCACACAGTCCCCGCAGTGACAGTTGGCGAGGGGGAGGAGGAGGGGGGAGGAGAGAGCCAGGCACCTGCCGATAAGAACCTATCCCATCATAAGTTGGCTCCTGGTCTGTGCTGGTCCTGTATAATGGGCCCCGAATGAGGGACACCGGGTGAGGTGCACACAGTCCCCGCAGTGACAGAGGAGGAGGAGGAGGAGGAGGAGGAGGAGGAGGAGGAGGAGGAGGAGGAGGAGGAGGAGGAGGGAGGGAGGGAGGGAGGGAGGGAGGAGGGGAGGGAGGAGGGGAGGGAGGAGGGGAGGGAGGAGGGAGCCAGGCACCTGCCGATAAGAACCTATCCCATCATAAGTTGGCTCCTGGTCCTGTATGATGGGCCCCGAATGAGGGACACCGGGTGAGGTGCACACAGTCCCTGCAGTGACAGTTGGTGTGGAGGAGGAGGAGGAGGAGGAGGAGGAGGAGGAGGAGGAGGGAGGAGGGAGGAGGGGGGGAGGAAGGAGGAAGCCAGGCACCTGCCGATAAGAACCTACCCCATCATAAGTTGGCTCCTGGTCTGTGCTGGTCCTGTATGATGGGCCCCCGAATGAGGGACACCGGGTGAGGTGCACACAGTCCCCGCAGTGACAGACGAGGAGGAGGAGGAGGAGGAGGAGGAGGAGGAGGAGGAGGAGGAGGAGGAGGGAGGAGGGAGGAAGGAGGGAGGGAGGAGGGAGCCAGGCACCTGCCGATAAGAACCTATCCCATCATAAGTTGGCCCCTGGTCTGTGCTGGTCCTGTATGATGGGCCCTCCGAATGAGGGACACCGGGTGAGGCGTCTGTAGGCCTTAACAGATAGTGTGGTCCAGTTGGGACAGAAGCAGCGTTATTATAGGAGACAACACCCCGCCCCCCCCCTACCACTAACAGTCACCTTCATCAGAGTCCAGCCCCCGAGGAGCCTCACCCCATCCTCCCGCAGCAATGTAGACCCAAATCCCTCCAAACATGAACAAGTCAAAGGCACAAGAGGCGGCTCCGGCGCAGACAGATCATTGAGGAAATCACAAGCAGCTGCTGCCACACGCCCCCCGCCCCCCCCCCCCCCCCCCCCCCCGGGAACCGCCTTCCTGGAGATCCGATGTTCCACCAACGTGTCCATTAGAACTGGACCCACCCAGTGCTGGACTGACCATTGTTGTTGTTTGAGCTGCAGGGAGACACAAAAAAGGAAAAAAAGTATAACTAAGGGCAACATTTTTTTATTTTTTTAATTCTGGGTGGAGCAGAGAGGGATTAGCCACCCCCCCCCCCGGACAGGTTTTTATTTCTGTGCCCCTCCCCCCTCTATTTGGCCTCACGACTGTCATTCGTAATGAAAAGGAAATCCCAAATTTTGGATGGTCAAGGGGGAAACACCAATTCTAGTGATAAATAAGGATTCCCTTTAATTTCCTGTTTTGGCTACGGGACGTGAAGGGAAGTCTCTCAAATGGGACACACGTGGTTATAAAAAAAAAAAATAGAGGGCAGGAGAGGGCTGTTCAACTTTAAATTTTATTTTTTTTTAAATGACAAACATGTGACAATCACAGAGTGACGCGTCCGCGCTGCTGGCTCCTCCTCTCCGTCCAGTGCCCCTATGGCGGAGGAGAAGCTCGGCACCCCAGATGTTTTGGAACTACATTTCCCATGATGCTCTTGCACTCTGCAGTGTAGTTGAGCATCATGGGAAATGTAGGTCCAAAACATCTGGGGTGCCAAGGTTCGCCATCACTGCCCTATGGGAAGCGGCTTCCTATGGGGGGGGGCCACTTGTGCTTGCTTACTCCCGAGCCCTGCTGCTGCATCCATTGACACAGACAGTGAGACTCGGTGTCCCCCCCCCCCCCCCATCACTGGCTTTGACTGACAGCACTTAAAGCCAATGGCTTCTGGTGCCCCAGCAAAGCCAGCGACACCCGGAAGTAAGGGGAGAGAAGTGCTGCAGACATCCACAGTATTGGATCAAATGAGGGCTCAGGTAAGTATAAAGGGGCGGGAAGGGGGCGGAGATGAGGGGCCAATCATTTGCCTAAACGTTTTTTCCCCCCTAATGCAAAAAAATTATGGTTTTTAGCTTTAGTATCTCATTAATTCTACAAAACTAGAAACAAAACTTTGCAAACATCCACAGTTCTCGGGTATTATAAAAATTTCGCAAGTGGCAATACTCAGGTCACAAAAAGACAAAAAAAACAAACAAAACAAAAATAAAAAAACACAACAAAAAAGACAACAAAAATAAAATAAGAGACAAAAAAAAAAAAAAAAAAAAAAAAAAAAAAAAAGAAAAACACAACAAAAACATAAAGACAAGAAAACGGAACAAAAAAGAAAGTACCGTATTTATCGGCGTATACCGCGCGCTTTTTTGCCCTGAAAATCAGGGCAAAATCGTGAGTGCGCGGTATACTCCGATACCCGCGCCGAGTTTGAATACTGTGCCGACATATACCGAGCGCAGTACACTCGGGCAGTCTCGGCTCCTTCCGCGCTCACGTCCTGGACGTCAGCGCGAGAGTTGCCGAGCCTGCCCGACAATACATGAGTGTACTGCACTCTTTATATGTCGGCGCAGTATTCAAACTCGGCGCGGGAAACAAGCAGGGAGGACGCCGCAGAAGGACGTCGGACCCGACAAAGAGGACACCCGAAGCCGCAGAAGGACGCCGGACCCGACGAAGAGGAAACCCGAAGCCGCAGAAGGACGCCGGACCCGACGAAGAGGAAACCCGAAGCCGCAGAAGGACGCCGGACCCGACGAAGAGGAAACCTGAAGCCGCAGAAGGACGCCGGACCGGACGAAGAGGAAACCCGAAGCCGCAGAAGGACGCCGGACCCGACGAAGAGGAAACCCGAAGCCGCAGAAGGACGCCGCGCAAGACACCAAAACTATGTACAAGAAAAAAAAAAATTCCACAGGATTCGGGGCAACTTTAGGGGTGCGCGGTATACGCGGGAGCGCGTTATACCGCGACAAATACGAAACATTAATTTGGGAAAGAAAAACAATATACCAGGGGGGCGGCACAGAAGTCATCACTTACCCCGGTGGGCACATGTTCCTGGGGGTTGCTGACCCTGCCAAGTACAATTATACACACAGACAATAGAAGCCATGGCGACACTGTACGTACCTGGATGCCGTAGTGAAGTCTCCCCAGGTGTCGGTAGAAGCCGCTGTAGAAGCCGCTGGCTCAGATGAGAATCCTCCCAGGTCAAAGAGCATTCCTGTTCCCGAAGAGACACGGATTGGTGAATAGAGGACGTGATGTCACAGATGTGGATAAAGCGAAAAATAATTGAGGCTGCGGCTTTGCGGCCTTCAAATAAGGAAGCTTAGACCTGCAGAAGGCCGCGGCCTCAATTACCGGCCGGCGGGGCAGATGGGGGCGCCCCCACCTCCACCCGCCGGTAATTGAGGCAGGCCTAAGCTTCCTTCTGTGATCTGGCGCCATCTTGTGGTGGCCGTTGGCATTACAAGTAAAACAGCAGTTCTAATGTGCCATCTCCTTCCCTCTAATTAGAACCTCCAAACATTATATATATTTTTTATTCTAACACCCTAGAGCAGGGGTAGTGAATTAAAATTCACGGGGGTCCGGTCGGAAAAAAATTCTTCCAGCGGAGGTCCGAATGTCATATTGGTGCTATGACGCCACATGATATCCTCCACTTCACAGCGCCCCCCCCCCACCACACACATGCACACACCTTTAAGACCCACACACCATCGAAATCGACATAAAAATCTCAAAATAAATTTCTTTCATTTTTAGGCAGCACAGATCAGTTGCGGTGCATAGAAACAGAATGCATTTTGCACCGCACTGCTCAGCACGCAGGGGCGCTGTTTCAATGTGAACAGGACACATAGAAAACAGAGACCTGTGTTTTGCCAGTGCAGAAATCATAGAACCCCTTTTACATCAGTGTCCTCAGCCCCCCCCCCCCCCCCTTACATCACATCCCCCTGCCTCATCACAACCCCCCATTACAGACTGACCCCCCCCCCCAAATCACAGATCCCCCATCCCAGACTGACCCCCCAAATCACAGACCCCCATCACATACCGATCCCCCCCAATCACAGATGGACACCCCCAGCACAGACTGATTCCCCACAATCACAGATGGACCCCCAAATCACAGACTGAACCCCCACAATCACAGATCCCCCTATCACAGGCTGACCCCCCCCAAATCACAGACCCCCCTATTACAGACTGATCCCCCAATCACAGATGGACCCCCCACAATCACAGACCACCCCATCACAGACTGAACCCCCCCACAATCACAAACCCCCCCCCACATCAGACTGATCCCCCCCAATTACAAACTGAACCCCCCACAATCACAGAACACCCCATCACAGACTGAACCCCCCACAAACACAGATCCCCCCCATCACAGACTGAACCCCCCACAAACACAGATCCCCCCCATCACAGACTGACCCACCAATCACAGACTGACCCCCCAAATTCACAGACCACCCAATCACAGACCACCCAATCACAGACTGAACCCCCCCCAATCACAGACCCCACTATCATAGACTGATCCCCCCCACAATCACAGACTGAACCCCCCCCCACAATCACAGACTGAACCCCCCCCCCAGAATCACAGACCTCCCCAATTACAGACCACCCCATCACAGACTGAAACCCCCCCCCCCCCCCCCCACAATCACAGATCCCCCCCATCACAGACTGACCCACCAATCAGACTGACCCCCCAAATCACAGACCTCCTATCACAGACTGACCCCCCTTAAATCAGACTTAACCCCCCCCCCCCCCAATTACAAACTGAACCCCACCCACAATCACAGAACACCCCATCTTAGACTGAACCCCCCACAATCAGAGATCTCCATATCACAGACTGACCCCCCCAAATCAGACCCCCTATCACAGACTGACCCACCAATCAGACGGACCCCCCCCCCCCCCCATCACAGACTGAACAACCCCCTCCCTACAATAACAGACCCTCCCCCCACATCGCAGACTGACTCCCCCCCATCACAATCCTCTCAATAGCAAACCCCTGTTTTGTCCTGCACAGCACAGCACTCCCCCTCCCCACAGAAAACCTACCTTATTCACACAGGACATGGAGCGTGGCCGCTCTGGACAATGGGCGGGACCTTTCCCATTAAAAGCGAGTGATTTGTTGCTGGGACCGACCCGCTGCCTAGCAACCAATCACCCACTTTTTAACTTAAAAAGTCCCGCCCATTGTCCAGCGCGGTCGTGATTCAAGTTTGTGTGAATAAGGTAGACAGGCAGTGTGGGGAGGGGGGAGTGCAGAGACGGCACAGACCTGCTGCGCCTGCCATGCTGTGTAAATAGCGGCATCGGCAGGCGGGCGAGCCGGCCACAGAGACACACAGGCGAGGCTGCGGTCCGGATAGAATGGCCACTGGGGCCGGAACCGGACCGCGGTCCGCCATTTAGTGACGCCCGCCCTAGAGAATAAAATGGCGGTCGTTGCAATAATTTCTGTCACACCGTATTTGCGCAGCGGTCTTAAAAGCGCATTTTTTTGGGGAAAAAATACACTTTTTTTCATTAAAAAAATAAGACAGCGGTGGGGCCGTGACAGATGTAGAAGCGACAGCGGAGGGGCCGTGACAGATGTAGTAGAAGTGACAGCGGAGGGGCCGTGACAGATGTAGTAGAAGTGACAGCGGAGGGCCGTGACAGATGTAGAAGTGACAGCGGAGGGGCCGTGACAGATGTAGTAGAAGCGACAGCGGAGGGGCCGTGACAGATGTAGTAGAAGCGACAGCGGAGGGGCCGTGACAGATGTAGTAGAAGCGACAGCGGAGGGGCCGTGACAGATGTAGCAGAAGCGACAGCGGAGGGGCCGTGACAGATGTAGAAGTGACAGCGGAGGGCCGTGACAGATGTAGTAGTGACAGCGGAGGGGCCGTGACAGATGTAGTAGTGACAGCGGAGGGGCCGTGACAGATGTAGAAGCGACAGCGGAGGGGCCGTGACAGATGTAGTAGAAGCGACAGCGGAGGGGCCGTGACAGATGTAGTAGAAGCGACAGCGGAGGGGCCGTGACAGATGTAGTAGAAGCGACAGCGGAGGGGCCGTGACAGATGATGTAGAAGCGACAGCGGAGGGGCCGTGACAGATGTAGAAGCGACAGCGGAGGGGCCGTGACAGATGTAGAAGCGACAGCGGAGGGGCCGTGACAGATGTAGAAGCGACAGCGGAGGGGCCGTGACAGATGTAGAAGCGACAGCGGAGGGGCCGTGACAGATGTAGAAGCGACAGCGGAGGGGCCGTGACAGATGTAGAAGCGACAGCGGAGGGGCCGTGACAGATGTAGAAGCGACAGCGGAGGGGCCGTGACAGATGTAGAAGCGACAGCGGAGGGGCCGTGACAGATGTAGAAGCGACAGCGGAGGGGCCGTGACAGATGTAGTAGAAGCGACAGCGGAGGGGCCGTGACAGATGTAGCAGTGACAGCGGAGGGCCGTGACAGATGTAGTAGAAGTGACAGCGGAGGGGCCGTGACAGATGTAGAAGTGGTGACAGCGGAGGGGCCGTGACAGATGTAGAAGTGGTGACAGCGGAGGGGCCGTGACAGATGTAGAAGTGACAGCGGAGGGCCGTGACAGATGTAGTAGAAGTGACAGCGGAGGGGCCGTGACAGATGTAGAAGCGACAGCGGAGGGGCCGTGACAGATGTAGAAGCGACAGCGGAGGGGCCGTGACAGATGTAGAAGCGACAGCGGAGGGGCCGTGACAGATGTAGAAGCGACAGCGGAGGGGCCGTGACAGATGTAGAAGCGACAGCGGAGGGGCCGTGACAGATGTAGAAGCGACAGCGGAGGGGCCGTGACAGATGTAGAAGCGACAGCGGAGGGGCCGTGACAGATGTAGAAGCGACAGCGGAGGGGCCGTGACAGATGTAGAAGCGACAGCGGAGGGGCCGTGACAGATGTAGTAGAAGCGACAGCGGAGGGGCCGTGACAGATGTAGTAGAAGCGACAGCGGAGGGGCCGTGACAGATGTAGAAGTGACAGCGGAGGGCCGTGACAGATGTAGTAGAAGTGACAGCGGAGGGGCCGTGACAGATGTAGAAGTGGTGACAGCGGAGGGGCCGTGACAGATGTAGAAGTGACAGCGGAGGGCCGTGACAGATGTAGTAGAAGTGACAGCGGAGGGGCCGTGACAGATGTAGAAGTGTGACAGCGGAGGGGTTGTGACAGATGTAGAAGTGGTGACAGATGTAGAAGTGACAGCGGAGGGGCCGTGACAGATGTAGAAGTGACAGCGGAGGGCCGTGACAGATGTAGAAGTGACAGCGGAGGGGCCGTGACAGATGTAGTAGAAGTGACAGCAGAGGGCCGTGACAGATGTAGAAGTGACAGCGGAGGGGTTGTGACAGATGTAGAAGTGGTGACAGCGGAGGGGCCGTGACAGATGTAGAAGTGGTGACAGCGGAGGGGTTGTGACAGATGTAGAAGTGACAGCGGAGGGGTTGTGACAGGTTACCTGCATCAGCAGCTGGCTGTGGAGTGCTGTGCTGAGTGGGAGTTTTGGATCCTGGCGGCGGGGGGAGGAGATTGGGTCCGGCGCTGAGAGGTCGCGGTTTAGCAGCGGGGCCTTCCTTCTTCTTTATATTCTATGAAAAGGACAATAAATCATGAAAAGTACAATAAAAAAAGACATAAAAGGAGTTCCATCTTAGAAACATCGAAGCCCATCACAAAGCGAGACGGAGGAGAACTGCCATTGGACGAGCCGTACCGCTATATTAATCTTGATGGTCTGTCCCTCCTTGAATCCCAGGTCCAGCTTGGGTCCGGGGTCCGGGTTCTGCGCCTGTTTAGCAAACTCTGTCTGTTGCTTCACCCATCTGCGGAGAGTAAAGTGTGAATGCAGGAGGAGTAATTGTGGCACCCAGTGCCCCCCCCCCCCCGGCACACAAGACACCCAGAGCCCCATCCCCCGGCACACGACACCCAGCGCCACGCCCCCCGGCACACAAGACACCCAGCACCCTGCCCCCCCCAAGGCACCCAGCGCCCCCCAGGCACACACAAGAAACCCAGCGCCCTGCCCCCCCCCCCCCAAGGCACCCAGCGGTGCGCCCCGGACACCCAGCGCCCCTCAGGCACACAAGACACCCAGCGCCCTGCCCCCCCAGGCAGACAAGACACACACACACCGCCCCCCCGACACACACACACACAACACCCCCCAACACACACACACACACACGACACCCAGCGCCCCCCCGGCACACAAGACACCCAGCGCCCCCCCCCGGCACACACACAAGAAACCCACTGCCCCCCGGAGCGCACACACACGACACCTAGCGCCCCCCGACACACACACAAAGAAACCCAGCGCCCCCTGGCTCACACAAGAAACTCAGCACCCCCCGGGCACACAAGAGCCAATGCAGTAATATTGAAGAATGATTTAACCCGTGTCCGCTGAGCCGTGTTCTTTTGCACATCACTGCACATGTATGAGGTGGCGCACAGGGCACAAAAAAACACAACTGTTATCTTATGTGCAATATTTACACCATACATGTGATGTGCAAAAAAACAGCTGGATGGACCCAATGTGACCAGTGTGAGGGGATAAGGTCAGAGAGAAGAGAGAAGAGGAAACCCGCTAAGCACCATCTATAAATCTAAGCCGACAACATGACATTAATGTCATTATAAGGCCGTGTTCAGACCGGTGGGGGGTACTAAAGCTTATGCCTGTGCAAGGGCCGCGTTTATCCGCACAGGAGCTCCATCAATCAAAATTCTCGTTATCGCCCTCGACATCGTATCGGTCAAAGAAGGAACGCTCAGGACAGAAAAGCGCTAAAGGGAAGAGGGGGAGGGGCGTTGTGAGAACTTACTTGAAGTGATCCTGCAGGGCGACGTTAAAGTCGAAGGCGTCTCCTCGGTCTGCAAACCCGACCCCGATGAACGCCCGTCTCCCTAATACAGCAGAGAAGGGTTAGATGTGGCTACAAAGTGTCTCTACACACAACAGACAACACAACAGACAACACAACAGACAACACAACACAAGATAGGAGACACTCACCGTTCCCGTCCTCGATGCAGATCACAAAATATCGGCTGGAGTCTGTGACGCTTTCCACCGCGATGCCGGGAAACTGATCCACCGAGGACTGAGCGAAGAGTTCACCTACCGAGGAGAGAGAAGAGGGGAGAGGGCTTACACCACGACACCTCTGATCAGAAGGGCCCCTCCACGCATCACAGGGCCCCATTATGTGATCATAAGGGCCCCTTTACACATCACGGGGCCCCCATTGTGTGATCAGAAGCACCCCTTCACACATCATGGGGCCCCCATTATATGATCAGAAGGGACCGTTCACACAAGAGCTAGCACACATCACAGGGCCCCCATTATGTGATCAGAAGGACCCCTTCACACATCACAGGGCCCCATTATCTGATCAGAAGGGCCCCTTCACACATCACGGGGCCCCCCATTAGGTGATCAAAAGGGCCCCTTCACACAAGAGCCGGCACACATCACGAGGGCCCCATTATGTGATCAGAAGGGCCCCTCCACACATCACAGGGCCCCATGATGTGATCAGAAGGGACCCGTCACACATCACAGGGCCCCATGATGTGATCAGAAGGGACCCGTCACACATCACAGGGCCCCATTATGTGATCAGAAGGGACCCGTCACACATCACAGGGCCCCATTATGTGATCAGAAGGGACCCGTCACACATCACAGGGCCCCATTATGTGATCAGAAGGGACCCTTCACACATCACGTGGCCCCATTATGTGATCAGAAGGACCCCTTCACACATCACGAGGCCCCATTATATGATCAGAAGGAGCCCCTTCACGTGATCAGAAGGGACCCTTCACACAAAAGCTAGCACACATCACGGGGCCCCCATTATGTGATCAAAGGACCCCTTCACACATCACGGGGCCCCTTTATGTGATCAGAAGGGACCCTTCACACAAGAGCTAGCACACATCATGGGGCCCCAATTATGTGATCAGAAGAGCCCCTCCACACATCACGGGGCCCCATAATGTGATCAGAAAAGCCCCTCCACACATCACGGGGCCCCATTATGTGATCAAAAGGGACCGGTCACACATCACGTGGCCCCATAATGTGATCAGAAAAGCCCCTCCACACATCACGTGGCCCCATTATGTGATCAGAAGGGACCCGTCACACATCACAGGGCCCCATGATGTGATCAGAAGGGACCCGTCACACATCACAGGGCCCCATGATGTGATCAGAAGGGACCCGTCACACATCACAGGGCCCCATTATGTGATCAGAAGGGACCCGTCACACATCACAGGGCCCCATTATGTGATCAGAAGGGACCCGTCACACATCACAGGGCCCCATTATGTGATCAGAAGGGACCCTTCACACATCACGTGGCCCCATTATGTGATCAGAAGGACCCCTTCACACATCACGAGGCCCCATTATATGATCAGAAGGAGCCCCTTCACGTGATCAGAAGGGACCCTTCACACAAAAGCTAGCACACATCACGGGGCCCCCATTATGTGATCAAAGGACCCCTTCACACATCACGGGGCCCCTTTATGTGATCAGAAGGGACCCTTCACACAAGAGCTAGCACACATCATGGGGCCCCAATTATGTGATCAGAAGAGCCCCTCCACACATCACGGGGCCCCATAATGTGATCAGAAAAGCCCCTCCACACATCACGGGGCCCCATTATGTGATCAAAAGGGACCGGTCACACATCACGTGGCCCCATAATGTGATCAGAAAAGCCCCTCCACACATCACGTGGCCCCATTATGTGATCAGAAGGGCCCCTTCACACAAGAGCTGGTACGCATCACGGGGCCCCCCCCCTTACACTGGTGCACTGCTCTGCACACGTGATGTGATGTTAAAACGCATCGGGTTATCGGCTCAGCATTTCCTTTTATTAAAGCAGAACGCTTTCTTTAGTTTTGGATGGAGTGGGGAGGGATTAGACCCCCCGTGAGTTTTTATCGCTGTCTGTGTCCCCGTTAGGGAAATTCACCCTCTGTGTCTCCTTTATCACCGAGAATAAAAGGGAAAAAAAATCCCCAGAACAGGAATAGGTGGGGGAAATCTTCTAATATGTACACTAGTTCTCACTTTGGGAGGGATTTCCCCTCACTTCCTGTTTTGGCGATGGAACAGGAAGTGAAGGGAAATCCCCCCAAAGGGTTGGGGGGGGGGCAGAGGAGGGAGGCCAACACCCTGGTGCTGCCCGTACAGTTTAAAGCGGTGTTCCACCCAAAAGTGGAACTCACTCACATGCCCCCCCCCCCCCCCCCCCACATTTGGCACCTTTCAGGGAGGACCTATTTTTGACAGGTGTCCTTCACCGCTTTTGTAGATGGGCCGCAGCCCGATCTCCCAAAAGTTTGCCCCCCCCCCTCTTCCTTCCCCAATTAGAAAGCGTAACACGCTTCGCGCATGCGCAGTAGGGAACCAGGCGTGGAGCCGAAAATCTTCACTACCTGATCCCCATACCAGGAATGGTGGCGGGAGGCGATCTGAAGATCAGCTGGGGGTGCCGACATGGCGGGGGCTCCCTGGACAGGTAAGTGCTCTAATAACTTTTCTTTAATGATCCCCAGAGGGAGGTCCTCGTGGGGGTGGGGGGTGCTGCTTGTGTCCCCCCCCCCCTATCAATCAGCACATCACACTGAGCTCTCCCTGGATTTGGGGTCTGTGGCGGAGATGAGTGATGCAGCGATCGCCCTTTTCCAGGTCCTCCTGTCATGGCGGATCCTCCAGGCTGTGTAGAGGAAGATGATGGCGGCTGTGTACAGAGAGGACGTGAAGGAAGGAAATGGGGGGGGGGGCATGTAGCGGGGGAGGGGGGGGGGGTAATACGGGATATCTGAGATAAGCGATTGTCCTGGGAGCGGAGAATTCCCCGACCTTCTCACTTCCTCATCACTTCTCTGCAGATCCTGAATCAGCAATTCCATTGGAAATCACAAGACTGACCGCGAGCCGCGCTTATCTCACCGCCTGTGACAGCCAATCAGATTCTTCCGCTGTCTCAGATCAACAAGAGGTGGATATTTATTAAGGTACTTGCATAGCGCCGTAAATTTTACGCAGCGCTTTACATTCACATCAGTCCCTACCCTCAAGGAGCTTACAATCTAAAGGTCCCTAAACACACATACATATACTAGGGGCCAATTTAGACAGAAGCCAATTGACCTATCAGCGTGTCTTTGGAGTGTGGGAGGAAACCGGAGTACCTGGAGGAAACCCACGCAGGCGCAGGGAGAACATGCACACTCCAGGCAGGTAGTGTCGTGGTCGGGATTCGAACCAGCGACCCTTTTTACTGCTAGGCGAGTGTGCTAACCACTACACCACTGTGCTGCTCGTATAGAGGATATACAGACGTGTGTGTGTATATATATATATATATATTGGGGGAGGGTATACAGACATGTGTCCGGTGTGTGTGTATAGATTAGAGGTCGACCGATATCGGCTGATTTTTATCCAAATTTGTCCGATATTTAACATGGCCACTAGCGGTGTCACGGATCCGGAGCTATGCTGAAGCTGCGGCCTTTCCTGATGCTGTGACCGGATGGATTGCTTCGGCCTAGCTCCGGAGCCGCGGCCATCTTGGTACACCCAGCGCAGCGGCCCTCCTCTCTGTTTACACCCACAGCGGAGGAGGGGCATACGCTCGTGGGACAGACACCGCTCTCTGGGGGGGGGGGGGGGGGGGGGGGTCTGTACTGAGGAGGGGGGTGGGTGTCTATACTGGAGGGAGAGAGGGGGTCTGTACTGAGGGTGGTGACACCATTTTGTTTTTGCACCAGTGCCACCTGCCGTCCAGTGCCATCTGCCAATACCACTATCCAGTGCCACCTTCTATCCAGTGCCACCTGCCAGTGCCACCTGCCGTCCAGTGCCATCTGCCAATACCACCATTCAGTGCCACCATCCAGTGCCAACTTCCATCCAGTGCCACCTGCCAGTGCCAACTAAAGCCATCAGTGCCACCTGCCAATGCCAACCAGTGCCACCTGCCAGTGCCAACTAAAGCCATCAGTGCCACCTGCCAATGCCAACCAGTGCCATCTGCCAGTGCTAACTATTGCGATCCAGTGCCAATTAGTGCCACTTGCCAGTGTCACCTGTTAGTGCCACCAGTGCCATCTGCCAATCAGTGCCACCTGCAAGTGCCACCTGCCAACCAGTGCCATCTTCCAGTGCCAATTAGTGGCATCCAGTGCCACGAGCCAGCGTCACCAAATAAAAAATCGGCCGCAAAAATCAGCATCATGTATCGGCCGCCCCGATTTCTAAATATCGGCCAGAGAAAAACCCATATCGGTCGACCTCCAGTATAGATGACATGTATATGGGGGGAGGGGTATACAGAGTACATATTTGGGTGGGTGATCTATACATACTGGTGGTCCAGTCCTCTGTATACAGATGATATATATGGAAGGGGTGGAGATATATATATGGGGAAGGGGTATACAGAGTATATATTTGGGTGGAGGAGGGGTATGTGTACATACCGGTGGTCCGGTCCTCTCTGTAAAAAATGATATATATAGAAGGGTAGGGGTATACAGAGTAAATATTTGGGTGGGTGTGTGGGGGAGGGGTATGTACACATATTGGTGTTCCAGTCCTCTCTGTGTGTATATATTGATATTTTTTGGGGGGGGGGGGGGGATACAGATGACATATATGGGGGAGGGGTATACAGAGTACATATTTGGGTGGGTGTGTGGAGGAGGGATATGAACACATACTGGTGGTCCGGTCCTCTCTGTATATAGATGATTATATATAAGGGGAGGTGGGGTGTATATGTGTGTGTGTGTGTGGGGCAGGTATACAGATGACATATATATGGGTGAGGGGTATACAGAGTATATATTTGGGTGGGTGTACACCTACCGGTCCTCTCTGTATATAGATGACATATATATGGGTGAGGGGTATACAGAATACATATATATGTGGGGGAGGGGTATACAGAGTATATATCTGGGTGAGGGGTATATACGGAGTATATATCTGGGTGAGGGGTATATACAGGGTATATATCTGGGTGGGTCATATTGGGTGAGGGGTATGTACACATACTGGTGGTCCGGTCGTGTGTGTATGTGTGTGTGTGTGTGTGTGTGTATATATGAGGGGGAGGTATACAGAATATATATTTGGGTGAGGGGTATACAGAGTGTATATATATATATATATATATATATATATATATATATATATATATATATATATATATATATATAGGTGAGGGGTATACAGAGTATATATTTGGGTGGGTCATATTGTGTGAGGGGTATACAGAGTATATATGTGGGGGGGGGAGGTGAGGGGTATACAGAGTATATATATGGGTGAGGGGTATACAGAGTATATATGTGGGTGGGTCATATTGGGTGAGGGGTATAGAGTATGTATATATATATATATATATATATATATATATATATATATATATATATATATATAGGTGAGGGGTATACAGGGTATATATTTGGGTGAGTCATATTGGGTGAGGGGTATTTTTTTTCACATACCGGTAGTCCGGTCCTCCAGCTTGATGAAGGCCGCCTTGCCCCGGGAGGTGACCCGGAGGCGCCCGCTCCAGGACGGTTGGTCGAGCTGCCATTCCGCCGCCCTGTAGGACAGAGAAGGAAGGATGAGATCTCCGCACACACCGCCCGCCGTCACCCCCTCCCCCCCGGAGGCTCTCTCACTCACCGGTATCCCCGGTTGGAAGCCCGGGGCGGTATCCGGTAGACGTGCACTTCCGGCTTCACACACAGAACCGACTCGTAATCAGCGTCCGCCATCTTCCTCCACCCAGCAGCACTTCCGCCTCCTCTGTGATCGGGAGAGGATAGAGCGTCTCTATCTCCGGGCAATGTACTGTCAGGTAGGCGCAATCCTACAGCGCCCCCAGTGGTCGGCCCGGGAAGCGCGCTCAGCTTTTGGATGCCACAGGCAGGTGGAGAGCGCTCTAACCGATTAGCGGAGTACAGCTCCTCTAGTGGTCAGTCTTGGAAGCGCACCCTCCTCCAACACAGTGCCCCCCGAAGGTCACTGACAGTATGTTTGCTAATGGGGGGGGGGGGGGGGGGGAATTGGGCTTCATTCATATAACATCTTCTGCCTTCCTTCATTAATAATTGTCCTAATTGTTACTGTGCCCATCAATTACTGCCAGTGTGTTCATTAATTGCTGCCAGTGTGCTCATCAATTACCGCTACTGTGCCCATCAATTGCTGCCAGTGTGCTCATCAATTACCGCTACTGTGCCCATCAATTGCTGCCAGTGTGCTCATCAATTACCGCTACTGTGCCCATCAATTGCTGCCGGTGTGCCTATCAATTGCTGCCACTGTGCCCATCAATTGCCGCTACTGTCCCCAGCAATTGCTGCCAGTGTTCCAGTCAATTGCCGCTACTGTGCCCATCAATTGTTGCCAGTGTGCCCATCTTTTCCTGCCACTGTGCCCATCAATTGCCGCTACTGTGCCCATCACTTGTTGCCACTGTGCCCATCAATTGTCGCTACTGTGCCCATCAATTGCTGCCAGTGTGCTCATCAATTGCTGCCACTGTGCCAATCAATTGTCGCTACTGTTCCTATCAATTGCTGCCAGTGTGCCAATCAATTGCCGCTACTGTGCCCATCAATTGCTGCCAGTGTGCCAAACAATTGCCGCTACTGTGCCCATCAATTGTTGCCAGTGTGCCCATCAATTGCCGCTACTGTGCCCATCAATTGCTGCCAGTGTGCCAAACAATTGCTGCTACTGTGCCCATCAATTGTTGCCAGGGTGCCCATCAATTGCTGCCAGTGTGCTCATCAATTGCTGCCACTGTGCCCATCAATTACAGTTACTATGACCATCAATTGCTGCCAGTGTGCTCATCAATTGCTGCCACTGTGCCCATCAATTACAGTTACTGTGCCCATCATTTGATGCCAGTGTGCTCATCGATTGCCGCTACTGTGCCCATCAATTGTTGCCAGTGTGCCCATCAATTTCTGCCACTGTGCCCATCAATTGCCGCTACTATGCCCATCAATTGTTGCTAGGGTGCCCATCAATTGCTACTACTGTGCCCATCAATTGCCACCGGTGTGCCCATCAATTGCTGCTACTGTGCCCATCAATTTGCTGCCGGTGTGCCCATCAATTGCCGCCGGTGTGCCCATCAATTGCCGCCGGTGTGCCCATCAATTGCCGCCGGTGTGCCCATCAATTGCCGCCGGTGTGCATCCCCCGCGCCTCAATGTCTTCTCCTGTCCTCCCATCTTCTGCACCCGCTGTTCCCCTTTAAGGACACTTATTAGCGCCTATTACCCCACCGCTGTAATTCAGGTGCCCGGCACCTCTTTACCTCAGCCAGAGGAACCTTTGTATTTTCTAAATTAATACAAAGTGCCCTGTGAATGGCTGAGTGGCTCTTAGCCAAATATATATTTTTTTAATTCTGAGAGCGACACGAAAAGTTCCCATCCCATTGGCAAAACACGGCGCTGTATCCAGCCGAGACCACCTACAGTCTAGACAGCACCGAGACCGCATCGACACAGCGCCGAGACCGCATCCCGTCTAGACACAGCGCCGAGACCGCATCCCGTCTAGACACAGCGCCGAGACCGCATCCCGTCTAGACACAGCGCCGAGACCGCATACCGTCTAGACACAGCGCCGAGACCGCATACCGTCTAGACACAGCGCCGAGACCGCATACCGTCTAGACACAGCGCCGAGACCGCATACCGTCTAGACACAGCGCCGAGACCGCATACCGTCTAGACACAGCGCCGAGACCGCATACCGTCTAGACACAGCGCAGAGAGCCTCTGCATGGTTGACGCTAGCAATAGGGCTGTGTGGGTTTTTATTATTTATTAGATTTCACATTAAAAATTCTTAAAGTGGCAGTCCACCATAAAAAAAATTACATAAAAATGTGCAAAAAAATAATAATATATATATATTTTTTTTAAACTTACCAGAAATGGCTGTTGCTAGGCAGATCATCCTAATCTGCCACTTCCTATTCCATGGTAGTCTTCATTCTTCTTGCGGTGTCTTTTGGGACCTGTGTATGTGTCCCAGAAGACAGCCAGCCATACACAAAGCGATGTGCAACTAGCGCATGCGCAGTAGGAAACAGGCAGTAAAGCCGCAGCAGTCACAGGTCTCTCTCTCAAAGCAGTAGCCGCCATTGGCTTCCAATCACAACCAGCGAACCAATTGGGGGAATTGGTCAAACCACAGCTTGTTGACACAGAGCGGGCATGCAGCTTGCTAGTGTGGCCAATGGTGGTCTGGGGCGGAGAATGGAGAGGAGCCAGCAAGTGAGCCTGGTAGAGGAGGATCGGGGCTGCTCTGTGCCAAAAAATTACAGAGCAAGGTATGTATAAAACGTATAATAAAAAAAAAACACAACATTCAGACACGGCTGCTTTTTTTTTTTTTTATTCATGACCAAAACGTTTTATAGCCCCACAAAACAGAAAGGACACTTGGTCACGGATAAAGAAGCAGCAGCCGTGTCCAACAAACACAGAGAAAGGGATTTTATGCTAAAAAGGGGGAGGGGGATAAAAAAAAAAAAAAAAATGTAAATCCAGTTTTCAGGACACATTAAATTGGTAACCAAGTCCACCTTTTCTCCATTTGTACCTACAAGTAAGCCCACAATCCAGTGAAGGTGACCCTTGGCACCCCCAGAGGTTTTGAAACTACATTTCGCCTTGAGACTCATGGGAAAAGTAGTTCCAAAACCTCTGGGGGTGCCAAGGGTCACCATCATTGCTATAGACCAGGGATATGCAATTAGCGGACCTCCAGCTGTTGCAGAACTGCAAGTCCCATGAGGCATAGCAAGACTCTGACAGCCACAAGCATGCACCCAGAGGCATGATGGGACTTGTAGTTTTGCAACATCTGGAGGTCCGCTAATTGCATATCCCTGCTATAGACTTTATAAAATGCCAGCTTACCAATGGGTACAGTAAATATCTCCTATACTTGCACAGGTTAGGAGATATTCACACGGGATGCAGCCGGCGACATCAATGGGGCATGCGCACCCCGTGCATGTCTGACTCCCATATGCATTCACAGCCACCGCCCGCCCGCCATACATACAAGTGGAGTCCGCCACCCCCCCCAGGCAGACCGGGTGAAGATAGACGTTTTGGCAGAAGTGACAGCACACCGCTAGGGGGGCTTTGTTTTAACATAAGCAGTCATCATAATGTGCTAGTATGCGATGCACACTATAAACAATTTAAAAGGGGTTGTATAGGTACAAATTATTTCCCTAAATCTCTTCCTTTACCTTAGTGCCGTCCTCCTTCACTTACCTCATCTCTCCATTTTGCTTTTAAATGTCCTTATTTCTTCTGAGAAATCCTCACTTCCTGTTCTTCTGTCTGTAACTCCACACAGTAATGCGAGGCTTCCTTCCTGGTGTGGAGAAAGCCTCTTGAGGGAGCGAGCAGGAGTGTCAGGACACCCACTAATACACAGCTCCTTTCTCTATCTCCAACGTAGAGAGCGTCTTGACTCGCCTGTAGTCCAAGGAATGGGGGCGAGCACGACACCCACTAATACACAGCTCCTTTCTCTATCTGCAAAGTAGAGTGTCCTGGCACTCCTGTTTACCCCCTCAAGAAGGTTTTTCCCTGGTGTGGAGTGTCATGCTCACCCCCCCCCTTCCTTGGATTACAGGAGAGTCAAGACGCTCTCTACGTTGGAGATAAAGGAGCTGTGTGTTGGACTACAGGAGAGTCAGGACGGACACCCACCAACACACAGCTCCTTTCTCTATCTCCAACGTAGAGAGCATCTTGACTCTCCCGTAGTCCAAGGGAGGGGGCGAGCATGACACTTCACACCAGGGAGAAAGCCTCGCATTACTGTGTGGAGTTACAGACAGAAGAACAGGAAGTGAGGATTTCTCAGAAGAAATAAGGACATTTAAAAGCAAAATGGAAGGATGAGGTAAGAGAAGGAGGACGGCACTAAGCGAAAGGAAGATATTTAGGAGAGCGGGGGAGAGAAAAAATAAATAAAAAAAAATGTGTTTTTTGAGCTAGTTTACACCACATGCATTCCAGAGCTTTTTCTGCATCCAAAACACAAAAGAAAAAGTAGATTACATTGTTTTCAATTGCACAGTTTATGCCAGTGCTTGCAGTTCCAGATAATTTTATTTTTTCGTACCAGATGCTTTTTTTGCTCCCCTTTGCTTCTTGCTGTACAGGGGGTCTGATGCTTAATCCCATTTCCCAGTACAGTTTTGTGCAGGAGAATAAAAAAAAAAAAAAAAAAAAAAAAAAAATTATGCACCAGATCCACCCCCCGTACAGCAAGGGGGGGGAGAGAGAAAAAAAAAATACTTCTTGAACAAATAATAATAAAACAAACAAAAAAAAAAAAGTGTCAGAAAGATCTGGAGGATGTTTTTTGTGGTGTGAACTAGCCCTTAATGCAGAGTTCCACCCAAAAATGAAACTTCCGCTTTTCTGGCCATCCCCCCTGGGGTCACATTTGGCAACTTTCAGCAGGAGGGGTGAGGGAAAGCAGATACCTGTGCAATACAGGTATTCTGCCCCAACATCCAAGCATAGATACCCGAGCCACCCATGGGTACCTACGCCACTTCTGGCGCCATCTCCGTCCGTCCCTGCCGTCTTCCGAGAGACACACGGGTCCCAGGGGACAGCAGGGACCAGTGAAATCGCACAGCGCGAGTCGCACATGCACAGTAGGGAACCAAGTATTGAAACCGCAAGGCTTCACTTCCGATTCCCTTACCGAAGATGGCGGCGGAGGGAGAGATCAGCTTCGGGTGCCGACATCGCGGGCGCCCTGGACAGGTAAGGGTCCTTTCACACGTCCGCTGCGCTCGTCCGTTTATTACAAGTCCGTTTACAGACTTGTAATAAATCCCTATGGAATCACGTCCATTAGCGGATGGAGCATCCGCTAATGTCCGCAACCATCTGCGTCCGTCAGGATCCGCTTTTGCGGACGGAAGAAAACCCTATTTTTCTTCCGTCCGGCGGAACGGATGCAGACGGTCCGTCTGCATCCGATTCCCCATAGGGGAGAGCGGAGGAGAGACAGGGCGGTCTCTGCACTGTGTGCGGGGACCGCCATATCCGCCGACAGCTCAGCGGGGATCCTAGCTGAGCCGGAGGACACACACGGAGCGGACACAAAAACGGTCCGCTCCGTGTAAAAGAGGTCTAAGGCCGCGTACAGACGAGCATACATGTACGATGAAACCAGTCCGCCGGACCGTTTTCACCGTACATGTATGCCCGGGGATTTCTGTATGGTGGCTGTACTCCATCATACAGAAATCCGCGCGTAAACAATACGCGGGGCTTGTCCGCGCCGTCGCCGCGGCGCTGCCAGTTCAATGCTTCCACGCATGCGTCGAAAGTCATTCGACGCACGCGAGGGATAGCGGGCGCTCGGACATGTACAGACGAGCGGACAGGATTTCAGCGGGCTGTTTTAAAACAAGTCCAGAAATATTTGCCTGCTGGGAAAAGGCCCGGCGGGCAAATGTATGCTGGAATCCTGTCCGCTCGGGCCTACACACGACCGAACATGTCTGCTGAAACTGGTCCGCGGACCAGTTTCAGCAGACATGTTCGGTCGTCTGTATGGGGCCTAAGTGTCCTTATTTTTGAAAGTCAATAGCTGCAGTATTTGTAGCAGACTTAAAAAAGCAGACCTCCACTTTAAGCCTCGGATCACGCTGCTGCGACTGCAAAGTCGTACAACTTTGCCCTGCAACTTCCTCCCGACTTGGATGCCATTTAGGAGCCTGTAGAAGGGCTGAAATCGCACTCAAGTCAAGTACTGCAGTAACCTTTTCTAGAGTCAGAGGGACTGATGTAGTATCAGTAAAGGCGACTCTCATAGGCCAGGCGACTCGGGGGGGGGGGGGGGGGGGGGGGAAATCACAAGTCGGATCCCATGTCGCAGCAGCGTGAACCGAGACGTAGCCCCAGAAAATAAGACTTTGAAATTGCACGACTTCAAGGTGCAGGTCAGTGCGACCTCAGGTGCGACTTGGCTGACATTCGTGCGGCTTCATGCACCGATGCCTGTTCAAGTCGCACCTGAAAAGCAACAATCGTAGAGCATGTACTACATTGATGCAGCACCGCAAAAAAATCAACGTCGCACCAATTTGAACAGCGCCATTGCTGGTATAGGATGCGACTTGACCTGGCCATTTGTACAGGGGCTAGAGGACTTCACTACCTCAGCAAATGAAGGCAACTTGGGTTACAATGTAACTGTATTGTGCCTCAGCTTCCTGATGGGAAAACGCTGGGGCGCTGCTCAGCCATTCACAGGAAGCTTTGCATTCTATGAATGAAGAAAGCTTCCTCTGAATGGCTGACGACATTCAACTCAAAAACCCAATTGTACTTTTTCTGTCATTCAGGAAAGATAAAAGATCAATTAATGAAACTGATCATTTTGTGAAGTAGAACACAGACCTCGTCCCTTCATAAGAGATCCTACAAAAAGCATTCAGTCTCTTCCAATACGACAGCCATGGCACAAGTACACCCAAGTCATACTAGGTATGAAGGAGATCAGCGCCGATCCAATAGAAATAAACACACATCAAACATTTGTAAAAAGCGGAAAAGGTTAAAAGATATTTACTACTAAAAAGTTTTAAACACAGCAAAAATTTATTTCTTCCTCTTAGAGAGAGTTAAACTCCAGCCAAAATATTTATCATCATTTCAGATAGAACTGGGAAGGGTTAAAAACCGATAATTTCCTCTCACTTCCTGTCCCCGTGACCACAGAGGGCTCCCCAGCTTCCTGAAGTGCACTACATGACCAGACGTAAAAAGACTCCGCCGCCCCCCCCCCCCCTCAATGACAGCCCAGGTGTCCCCAAGTGAAGGGTTCTGGTGATCCTCCATCATACAAAGACATTGTAGACACTTGTGCTCTTCCAACCTTGTGGTAACGGTTTGTTTAAGACCCCTTTCTGCTCCCCCCACCCCAGTGTACAAAGCCAGCTCCATAAAGACATGGGGGTGACCAGTTTGGTGTGGAGGAACTTGAGTGTCCTGCACAGAGCCCTGACCTCAACCCCACTGAATGCCTTTGGGATGAATTGTCATTTGGATTGCAAGCCAAGTCTTTAGCACCCAATGTGCAAGCCAGGTCTTTAGTACCCAAAGCAAAGCCCAAAATACAAGCTATGCCTTTTTTGGTGCCCAACGTGAGGCCCAAAATGCAAGCTAGGTCTTTTTTTGGTGCCCAACACTGGGCCCAAAATGCAAGCCAGGGCCTTTGGTGCCCAACATGCAAAGCCAGGTCATTTTTGGTGACCAAGGGGAGGCCCAAAATGCAAGCCAGGGCTTTTTTGGTGGTCAAAGTGAGGCCCATCACAATAATCTAGGTCTCTATTGGTGCCCAACGTGAGGCCCAAAATGCAAGCCAAGTCTTTTTTGGTGCCCAACACAAAGACCAAAATGCAAGCCAAGTCTTTTTTGGTGCCCAACACAAAGACCAAAATGCAAGCCAAGTCTTTTTTGGTGCCCAATGTGAGGCCCAAAATGCAAGCCAAGTCTTTTTTGGTTCCCCACACGTAGACCAAAATGCAAGCCAAGGCTTTTTTGGTGCGCAACGTGAGGCCCAAAATGCAAGCCAGGTCATTTTTGGTGCCCAAGGTGAGGACCAAAATGCAATCCAAGGCTTTTTTGGTGCCCAACGTGAGGCCCAAAATGCAAGCCAAGGCTTTTTTGGTGCCCAACGTGAGGCCCAAAATGCAAGCCAAGGCATTTTTGGTGCCCAACGTGAGGCCCAAAATGCAAGCCAGAGCTTTTTTGGTGGCCAAAGCGAGGCCCATCACAAAAATCTAGGTCTTCATTGGTGCCCAACGTGAGGCCCAAAATGCAAGCCAAGTCTTTTTTGGTGCCCAACACGAAGACCAAAACGCAAGCCAGAGCTTTTTTGGTGGCCAAAGCGAGGCCCATCACACAAAGCCAGGTCTTTTTTGGTGCCCAAGATGCAAGCCAGGTAATTTTTGGTGCCCAAGGCCCAAAATGCAAGCCAGATCTTCGCTCACCCAACCTCACCAATGAGCACAAATTCCCACAGACACCCTTCCAAAGAGTGGAAGATGTTACAGCAACAAAGAGGGCAGCTCTGCATTAATGGTTTTGGAACAGGACGTCCAACCAGCTCATATAGGGGCAAGGCTCAGGTATCCACAAAACATTTGGCCATATAATTTCTTGGGGCCCCCATCGTTGTAGTGCAGTGATGGCGAACCCTGGCACCCCAGATGTTTCGGAACTACATTTCCCATCATGCTCTTGCACGCTGCTGTGTAGTTGAGCATCATGGGAAATGTAGTTCCAAAACATCTGGGGTGCCAAGGTTCACCATCACTTTCTGTAGTGGATTCTACCCAGGATATACAAGACTGGACTCCAGGCAGGGAAGGATTTTTAACACCTAGTAATACCATAACCCCCCCAGTGGTCACAAGGACAGGAAGTGAGAGGAAATAACAAGCAGACAACAGGAGACCTCGGGCCTCATTTAGTCTGAAGAGTAATAAGTTACATCTAGTGATCCAGCAGGTGTAAACAATATCGCAATAGTCCTGGAAAGCTCTCTGTATAATATAATATATCTGATTATTATCTGTCATTCTTCCACAGAAGGCATCTTAGGCATGAAGGGGACTTCCACCTGCAGATGACCTCACTTTAAAGGGTTTGTACACATCGTATTACATACACCGATTCAAAATTTGATTTATAGCTTAAAAATAAAAAATAAAGATAATTCTGCTGGGTTGGAGGCGATCATCTCCTTTCCTCCGGCAGGTGACTACGCTCTGTGTCGGGGGAAATAACACCTCTGCTTGAACACAGACGTATATTATAAATGTCATCAGTAAAATGGGACACAGGCTTCGTCAGGGTCAGCCCCACCCCCAAGCAGAAAGGATGCACAGCAAACAGTACAAGCATGTAAAATACTGAATAAAATATACATTTCAACTTTATTGAATGCGGTTTTGATCTGATATCTAAAAAGTAAAAATGTAGACCGGGAGCAGCCTGCGGGCACGACCCTGGAAAAAAACGAGCTTGCCCTCCCGAGGCCTGCAGCTGCTGCCCAACCCAGCCGCCCACCCTCCATACCACCCCCAACCTGAACCCGATACTCCGCAGCGTCGTGCCTGGCAGCGACCCTACCCTCTGCCAGTTACTGTAGGCATCATGCCACCGTCGTCACCCGACCTCCCCAAACCATAATACCGCCACATCTGCACTCTCATCACCCACATTCCTCTGGTCACCGGGGACAGCCCAGGCATACCATTCCTAACCATCTCAGACTCAAACGCAGGTTCCACAATACTGAAACCCGCCAGGAGGGGGGGGGTCCCTGAGGGGATATCTCCTCCCCCCAACGCCTAAGTCATGCTGGACTATGGCTCATGCAATTCTGCCCTTGCAATATGAGGGCGGCACTCGCCAAGCGCGCGCGCACACAATCCTAGAGGGCGTACAGCACGGGCAAGCCCTATATTAGATGCAGAAGCCAAAACACGTCACCGTCTGTCATTGCTGATCTAAACGAGAGGAAAAAGAAATAAAAAAAATAATTTGACAGATGGTTATCGTATTCGGTTTACAATACTATAAATTAGCTTTTTTTCCTCCATTAAAAGTAAAAATGTGGCTTGTTAAAAAAAAAAAAAAAAAAAAAAAAAAAAAAAGAAAAGCTCATGCACACTACATCCAAAAAAAGACTGAAAAACCCATATGAAAAAAAATAATAAGACGACCCCCGACACATCGAGGAGGCAGACGTGGACTCATTAAGAAAATTCATGTGTGGAACACGGCGTGTATGTGTAGGAAGAAAAAGGAGGGGGTTTGGGGGAACTAGCGGCCCACATCCCTTTCCCCGGAGACACAACTAACAGTAATTATTGCTGGCGGAAACTTCAACAGAAGTGGCAGTTACAGGCACAAAGCGCCCCCCCCCCTATCTTTTCCTGCACTTGGCATGGATTCCTCACCACCCTCCCCGCCCATTGTACACGCGCACAAAAAACGTGGCTTTCCCTTGTTCCCAAGAAGGCCCGGGGCAGCCTGCGGCGGTGTGCCAATCACAGTGGTCGGAGCTACAGGGGTGGCGGGAGGAGGGAGGGGGTCACAGTGCACAGGGTTTAAGGTCACAGTGGGCGGAGCAAAAGGGCATCAAAGTGCAAGTAGATGAGGCGATTCCCTCCGCTTGAGTCCATTGGTGTGACAGGCCAGTGCAGTTTACTATGGCAAAGTTCTCCATGACGACGTCTATCTGATCTGTTTGAAACCCTGTGATCCATCCGGACCCAACGGCTGCCGGATCACATTGTTAGGCTGTCTGTTCTCCTCCAGCTGACTGATTCTTGCTGGCCTAGAGAAAAAAATAAAAAGTTAGGAGCAATTATTTAATGGGTGGGTGGGGTTTGGGACGACAGACGACGACACACACCCCACACATGCACAATTTGTCACCACAGGCCACCCTCCCTTTATACTTAGCCGAGCACAATGCTGATCCAGCACTGACAACGACAGATGCATGACACCCCTCTCTGACCGCCCCCCCCCCCCCCCCGGCTCAGACAGAGGAACAAGGGGAGAGACCCGTCATAGGTCAACTCTGGGGGAATTTGCGAGTGGGGGGTCCAGAAGGAGCCAAAAGCACCAGTGCCCCCCTCAAGAAGGGGATCATGGTTGCTATGGGCTCACAGCAGGTGTCTGGTGCGTCTCCATTCACGATCCGATTTCAGCCTGAATTCGGACCAAAAGCCGATGTGGAGATGTGTGAACTGTCTCCATAGAGAGCCGATCACAATCGTCTGCTATGCGAAGGAATCCCTCATCCAGTTTGCAATAGGTGTGAACCCAGCCAAACCCCTCCATTACTGTAATGCCGTCAGGATAGATACATACATAGAGAGCCAAAAAAAAGATACATAGAGAGCCAAAAGAAAAAAAAAAAAGATACAAGAGCCAAAAGAAAAAAAAAAAGATACAAGAGCCAAAAGAAAACAAAGATACAAGAGCCAAAAGAAAAAAAAAAAGATACAAGAGCCAAAAGAAAAAAAAAAAGATACAAGAGCCAAAAGAAAACAAAGATACAAGAGCCAAAAGAAAAAAAAAAAGATACAAGAGCCAAAAGAAAAAAAAAAAAAAAAGAAAAAAGAGCCAAAAGAAAAAAAAAAAAAAAAGATACAAGAGCCAAAAGAAAAAAAAAAAGATACAAGAGCCAAAAGAAAAAAAAAAAGATACAAGAGCCAAAAGAAAAAAAAAAGATACAAGAGCCAAAAGAAAAAAAAAAAGATACAAGAGCCAAAAGAAAAAAAAAAAAAGATACAAGAGCCAAAAGAAAAAAAAAAAAAGATACAAGAGCCAAAAGAAAAAAAAGATACAAGAGCCAAAAGAAAAAAAAGATACAAGAGCCAAAAGAAAAAAAAGATACAAGAGCCAAAAGAAAAAAAAGATACAAGAGCCAAAAGAAAAAAAAGATACAAGAGCCAAAAGAAAAAAAAGATACAAGAGCCAAAAGAAAAAAAAAAGATACAAGAGCCAAAAGAAAAAAAAAAAGATACAAGAGCCAAAAGAAAAAAAAAAGATACAAGAGCCAAAAGAAAAAAAAGATACAAGAGCCAAAAGAAAAAAAAAAGATACAAGAGCCAAAAGAAAAAAAAAAGATACAAGAGCCAAAAGAAAAAAAAAGATACAAGAGCCAAAAGAAAAAAAAAAAAGATACAAGAGCCAAAAGAAAAAAAAAAGATACAAGAGCCAAAAGAAAAAAAAAAAGATACAAGAGCCAAAAGAAAAAAAAAAAAAAAAAAAGAGCCAAAAGAAAAAAAAAAAAAAGATACAAGAGCCAAAAGAAAAAAAAAAAAAAGATACAAGAGCCAAAAGAAAAAAAAGATACAAGAGCCAAAAGAAAAAAAGATACAAGAGCCAAAAGAAAAAAAAGATACAAGAGCCAAAAGAAAAAAAAGATACAAGAGCCAAAAGAAAAAGATACAAGAGCCAAAAGAAAAAGATACAAGAGCGATAAGATACAAGAGCGATAAGATAGATATAACCACTGGTGTGTCACAAGCAGCAGCCTTCCTTTACAGAGGTCCATCATGACCCCTAAACATTGCTCTCATCAGCGGTGCCATCCATTAGAGCAGTGTTCAGAGGGGGTGTGTCCAACTAATGAGGCGCAACTGTGCGTGATCCATTGTCACACTGTCAGCACAGGGTATTGTAGCCCATGAAGCAGCACTATAAAAAAATAAAAAGCAGTGTTTTAACAAAACTATGCAGACCGACTGCATTACAGCAATAAGCCCCCCATTCACATTGGTGCGACGCCTCATACAGTTCCAAATTGCATGACAAATCGCACCCCATTGTCAGCAACTGAACCGCTCACACGAGTCGCAGCAACGGAAGAGTTTGCTCATTACAGGCCATACGTAATGGAATTTGAACCCTCTCAGTTCTGCTTACACTATACTGTGTTTGGTTGTCTGCACATCTTGGAGAATGCCTTCTCCCCCCCCCCCCCATAAAATATAAAGAGTCTGGTGGGGGCGGGGGGGGGGGGGGGGGTTACTGTGCTACTTTTTATAGCAACTTGCATAGACTTTCTTTAAATGAAGCCGCAATGAAATTGGCACTGCAAAACACAGATGTGTGGCTTTGAAATTGTGCTGAAGTAGCGCAATTTCAAAGCCACAAAAAGGTGCGAACCCGGGATCAGGAGGATTCCATGGGGCTTTACATAACCATGTCTGTCCACTACATCCAGGTCAATGCTACAAGACAGTAGGGACAAAAGAGGCAGGGCTGTATAAACGGTCACAAATACAGAAGGTCACCTGTCCACCACTGGCTTCTCAGCTTCCTCCTCCGGGCTGGCGCTCCCCAGGATTCGCTTTCTGGCCTCGGCGTACTCCGCTTCCCTCTGCGCCAGCGACTTTACAGGCACGGTGGGTCGGCTGCTGCAATGGGAGTTGCTTGCCAAGCCGTTGCTTGTCGGCCTTTTGAGGATCCTGATCTGAGGAGGAGGACCGGATGGCATAGAGTCGTCCTGGATGACCACCGGGAATTTCGGAGGAGACCGCGATTTACTAAAAGAGGAGAAAAGATGAAATTCTGTATTTAGCGGCCGACTGACTTGTACATTGAAAAGAGAAAATAAAAAAGTAGCAGAAGCTTGCAAGTTTTGAAGACGTCTGATCCACACGGATCGGGTCTTTATCTCAGGACACAATGAGAAATGACAAGCTCAGCATCTGATTGGAGGAATGCCGGAGCAGACACGACTCCTGGGGTCACCAATACTCACTTCTCTCTCTGTGTAATCCTCAGCTTCTTCTCCAACCGTCGCTCTATCTCCTGGAGATGGAAAACACACAAAGACACCATGAGTGGAGAGGACAAGGAAACCTCTATACAGCCTCCGCTCTATTACTAGGGAGGAGGCCAGACACTACTAGGTATCAAAAAGCACGGCATTGCAAAAGTGTCCAATATTTTGCTGCGATTCCGGTACACTCAGGTGTGAATGGAGCCCAAGCGCTGTATGACGTGACATCAGCCCACCCCTCAGACTCAGCCAATCAGAGAAAGCTTGGCATTCAGACTACAGAGCTGCCTATGAATGGCTGAGCAACTGGTTTGTTCTTTAGATGGGAAGCCTCCAACAGACGGATCCCAGCTCTGCATACTGTGTGGAGCTGAAGCCTCATACAGCTCAGAGAGCCAATGCAGCACTTACTGAAGGAAATGGTTTGCTTGCACCAAGCTGGTCCAAACAAAGTGCTTCTGAACCCCATCACGATCCAGTGCTGTGCATGAGAGCAGCGGCTCTCTGCTCTGTCCCTCCTCACAGAGCAGATCCATTGGCTCCTGCCAATCAAACTCTGACAAAGCCGTGCCCCGCTGTCTGACTATGGATGCAGGCAGCTGGGACTAAGCCCCCCCCCCATGGGAAACTGCTTTCTTATGGGTACCCCAATAAAGAGAAGCAGCGGCGGGGGACAGGAGGAGCAGCAGGGGACAGGAGGAGGAGGAGCAGCGGCGGGGGACAGGAGGAGGAGGAGCAGCGGCGGGGGACAGGAGGAGGAGGAGCAGCGGCGGGGGACAGGAGGAGGAGGAGCATTGGCGGGGGACAAGAGGAGGAGGAGCAGCGGCAGGGGACAGGAGGAGGAGGAGGAGGAGGAGGAGCGGCGGCGGGGGACAGGAGGAGGAGGAGCAGGAGCAGCGGCGGGGGACAGGAGGAGGAGGAGCAGCGGCAGGGGACAGGAGGAGGAGGAGGAGGAGGAGGAGGAGGAGGAGGAGGAGGAGGAGTGGCGGCGGGGGACAGGAGGAGGAGGAGCAGCGGCGGGGGACAGGAGGAGGAGGAGCAGCGGCGGGGGACCCGAGGAGGAGGGTTGCTCTTTGCAAAACCATTACACAGAGCAGGCAAGTAAAAGGTTTATTTCTGTAAACAGAAAAAGAAGTGAAGTTGAGAAACACTTTAGAGTGACGGGAAACATGGAAAGGGTCTTTAATCCTCAGAAGGAATCTAGCAGAGGAAGGAATCCTCCGAGGGTCAGAGAAATGATACAGAAGGTCCCGGGATCACACAGATCCTCATCAGGCGGGGGAAGTGTCTGATGAGACCTCTGGAGACGCTCAGCATTTTCTGCGTCTTCACACGGCTGCCAAATAAAGCGCTCTCTCTATACACGGGAGGTAATAATATCCCTCCTGGGAGCCTTAAAGGGAAATCGCACTATTTATAGCCAAGTCTAGAGACACGCGACTGCGGAAATCTCACACTTCACAGCGAATAATGTCTCTCTATAAAAGAGCAAAGAGAACATCAACTAATCCGATTGGTTGGTACCGGGGATGCACCGAAAACAGGAAGAGCAACTGTCATCTCTGTCCTGCAGCATCAGCCCCCTCCGAACCCCACCACAGGCTCCCCCTCCGAACCCCACCGCAGGCCCCCCTCCTCCGAAACCCCAAAGCAGGCTCCCCCCTCCCCCAACGCAGGCTCCCCCAAACCCCAACGCAGGCTGCCCCTCCTACGAAACCCCAACGCAGGCTGCCCCTCCTACGAAACCCCAACGCAGGCTGCCCCTCCTACGAAACCCCAACGCAGGCTGCCCCTCCTACGAAACCCCAACGCAGGCTGCCCCTCCTACGAAACCCCAACGCAGGCTGCCCCTCCTACGAAACCCCAACGCAGGCTGCCCCTCCTACGAAACCCCAACGCAGGCTGCCCCTCCTACGAAACCCCAACGCAGGCTGCCCCTCCTACGAAACCCCAACGCAGGCTGCCCCTCCTACGAAACCCCAACGCAGGCTGCCCCTCCTACGAAACCCCAACGCAGGCTCCCCCTCCTACGAAACCCCAACGCAGGCTCCCCCTCCTACGAAACCCCAACGCAGGCTCCCCCTCCTACGAAACCCCAACGCAGGCTGCCCCTCCTACGAAACCCCAACGCAGGCTGCCCCTCCTACGAAACCCCAACGCAGGCTGCCCCTCCTACGATACCCCAACGCAGGCTGCCCCTCCTACGAAACCCCAACGCAGGCTGCCCCTCCTACGATACCCCAACGCAGGCTGCCCCTCCTACGATACCCCAACGCAGGCTGCCCCTCCTACGAAACCCCAACGCAGGCTCCCCCTCCTACGAAACCCCAACGCAGGCTGCCCCTCCTACGAAACCCCAACGCAGGCTCCCCCTCCTACGAAACCCCAACGCAGGCTGCCCCTCCTACGAAACCCCAACGCAGGCTCCCCCTCCTACGAAACCCCAACGCAGGCTCCCCCTCCTACGAAACCCCAACGCAGGCTCCCCCTCCTACGAAACCCCAACGCAGGCTCCCCCTCCTACGAAACCCCAACGCAGGCTCCCCCCTCCTCTGAACTCACTCAATTTAATGGGATGGCTGGTTACACGGCAGCGACACAACAAGGTAAGGAACGTGGCGGCAGCAGCAAGTGATTGGACGCCCAAAAGGCGCTGCCATAAAATGTAAGGACTCATTCTTGCTGGTAGTTCGAATCCATAAATATATTTGCACTAAAAAAAATCCTATTTAGAATAATAAGCCGTCAGGATCGTAAAACGGCGATATCCGAACCGATTCAATCATACAGTTTGTAGTGTACATAGATTTGCAAGACAATGGGAATAAAGGAATATTCTAGGGCCGAAACAATTTATCAACAACTAATCGATTATGAAATTAATCGATTAATCGGCCAGAAACATAATAGGGTTAAAAAAAACTAAAATTATTCCTTTAGAGTATAAAAATGCAAATCGCTACTGTAATCACTTCCACTGTCCCACAGTAAAAAAATGAACCCCTTTACAGTAGCGATTATTTCCTCTTTTTGTACTTTAGTTTTTTTAACCCCCCCCATTATGTTACTAAACCTCTCAGACCGGGGGTCACACCTCTGTTTTTTGGTGCTTTTTGTAGAAACACTCTACAGTTCGTTTCCATGTTTTCCTATGGGACATGTTAACATCCAGGATTTCTTTTCCACTGCTGTGTATTGAAAGACTTTTTATAACGCAAAACGGCGTCATTTTAATTTTTTTGGATCAATATACTTCACGGGTCAGGGGAGAGCCCTGCCCAATCAACGGGTCGAGGGAGGGGCATAAAAAAATGTGTTTACAATTTGCATTCCCCCCCCCCCCCCCCAATTGTGAAGCATGTAAATAGATGTTAAAGGTGTAAAAAGATTAACAAGCAAAATAAAAAAAGCTTAATAATTTATAAAATAATCATTTTTTGTATAAAAACAGCAGGAAAATAATTAAATGGAGAAGGAGAATACGGAATTAGAGGCGGATCGGAGTAAATGAAGGGTTAATAAGGGGTTAAAACCGGAACTTTAAACAAGATTTTTTTATTTTTTTTATTTGACAGGTTTAAAGTTGAAGGCCCCTTTCAGACGGACGTCAGTTCCGCGGCAATTAAAAGCAGGTAGATATTCAGTGAAATTCAAGGCTCCAGGCACTGCGATTAGCTGCATTTGTACATTGCGATTACACGCGGCCGCGTTTAGCTGCGGTAGTCATTTCCATTGCAACCCTTTTTATTTATTTTTTTGATTATGATGCGCTTCCTGTTCTTTATTTTTCCTCACGCTGCAAACCGCAGTTGACACAAAAGACTGCGATTACCTGCGGTTAAGTGAATATAGCTGCGCTACATCGCACCTGGACGCATTCAATTCTATTTTTTCTATTCGCACCAAACCGCATGCAACGAAATTGCAGCTAAACGCTGGGTGTGTGCTTTTAGCTGCAGGAGAAAAACCCGCAGCCAAAAGCCCCATTCCGTCCATCCGTGTGAAAGGGGCCCAAACCGACTTCTCTGCAGATGGAAGTTCATCCCCTTTATCTGTAGAGGAGTAAACAGATACAAAAGAAACAATGTTTCTTTTTATCTCTCAGTGTCAGGGGCGGAGCAAAGTTGTTGATAAACATTGCACAGCCGTTTTGTTTTTAGACCTCCAATTGCCAGGACTTCATTTACACTTCAGCTGTCAACAGGGGAACCCGACTGACAGCTGATGGAGTCATCGGTTGTTAGGGACGCAGCGGCCCCGCTCCTTAACAACCGATAAATGTATATATATATATATATATATTTTTTTTATTACATTTCAGCTGTCAGTGGGGGAATGACCTCACCCTGCCACCTCCTCCAGCCCCCACTCTTGCCCTACCACCTCCAGCCCCGCCCCCCTGCTCTACGACCTCCTCCTGCCCTACCAACTACCACCCCTTGTCCTACCACCACCTCCTCCTGCCCTACCAACCATCACCCTACCACTACCCCCTCCTTCTGCCCCCCCCCCTCACCCCACCACCACCTCCTCCTCCTCCCACCCCATATCACCCTTTCTCCCCCCACCCAACTATCACCACCTCCTCCTCCCCCTACCACCACCTCCTCACTTCCCTCGCCATACCAACCATCACCCTACCACCGACTCCTGACGCCCCTCACCACTCCTCCTGCCACACCAACTATCACCCCTCCTCAAGCCACCCCTCACCCAACCAACTATCACCTTCTCCTCCTGCCACCTCTCACCCTACCAAATATAACCTCCTCGTGCCACCTCTCACTCTGACAACTATTGCCCTTCCACCTCCTTCTGCCCCCCCTTTACCCTACCAACTATCACCCTGCCACCCCCTCACCCCACCAACTACAACCTCCTCCTGCCACCTCTCACTCTAACAACCATTTCCCTTCCACCCCCTCCTTCTGCCACCCCTCACCCTACCACCTCCTTCTGCCCCCCCTTTACCCTACCAACTATCACCCTGCCACCCCTCACCCTACCACCTCCTTCTGCCACCCCTTACCCTTCCAACTATCACCCTGCCACCCCCTCACCCTACCACCTCCTCCAGCCACCCCTCACCCTACCACCTTCTCACCATACCATCTCCTCCTCCTCCCCCTACAACCTCCTCCTACCAACTATCACCTCCTCCTCCTGCCACCCCTTACCCTACCAACTATCACCCTGCCACCCCTCACCCTACCAACTATAACCTCCTCCTGCCAACTATCACCTCCTCCTCCTGCCACCCCTTACCCTACCAACTATCACCCTGCCACCCCTCACCCTACAACCTCCTCCAGCCATCCCTCACCACTCCTCCTCCTCCAGCCACCATCTCCTCCTCCTCCTCACCCGACCAACTATCACCCCCTGCCACCCCTATCTCTAACAACTATTACCCTTCCACTCCCCTCACCCTACCACCTTGCTCCTCCTCCTGCCACCCCCAAATTGTAGTTGGTGGGAACTCCACCCCCAGAGTGTAGAAGACACCAACATATTACGGGATGGCTCAGGAGGGAGCCTCCTCCCCAAGTCTCTACTCGCCCCTCCTGGGGGGGGGGGGTATACACCCTCATGCCCAGGCCTCACTCACCATCCCCCCACGCTTAGGCCTCAGTCACCCCATCCTCTTGCAGGCCCTGCCCCCGCTCCTCCCACCACTATACACACAGCCGGCCCCGGCCTCAGTGAGGACACCCTCCGGCCTCCACTCACCCCGCTGTCGGCCGCATCCTCCCAACTATCCGCGACTTCATCCTCTTCCATCTTCCGCTCCCCGGAAACCAGGCCGCGCGCCGGCCTTTACTGCGCAGGCGCCGCTCCCGCACCAGCACGTACGCGTAGAGGCGCGCGACCGACACGTAAAGACGTGACCGGAAAGAGGGCCTGGCGTCAGCCGGAAACTGTCAGTCCGCCATCTTGGTACTCCCACTTCCTGGTCTGTAGAGCGCAATGTCATTATAAGTTCAACTGTCAATGAGAAATATTAACCCCTTGTTTGCCATGCGTGCCCATCACTCCCTCCCTGTCCCCATTGGAAGATTTCCCCTCTCTTCATGCTCTGGTGACAACTGTAACATTATGGATATGGCATCACGTGTCCCTGTGACTCCCGACAAGCAGTCAGTGTCCCCCCTTACATCAGGGTCCACATCAGAGTCCCCCCTTACATTAGAGTCCCCCTTTACATCAGTGTCCCCCCCTTACATCAGGGTCCACATCAGAGTCCCCCCTTACATTAGAGTCCCCCTTTACATCAGTGCCCCCCCTAACATCAGAGCCCCCCTAACATCAGAGTCCCCCCTTACATTAGAGTCCCCCCTTACATCAGAGTCCCCCCTTACATTAGAGTCCCCCCTTACATTAGAGCCCCCCTAACATCAGAGTCCCCCCTTACATTAGAGTCCCCCCTAACATCAGAGTCCCCCCTTACATTAGAGTCCCCCCTTACATCAGAGTCCCCCCTTACATTAGAGTCCCCCCTTACATTAGAGTCCCCCCTTACATTAGAGTCCCCCCTTACATTAGAGTCCCCCTAACATCAGAGTCCCCCCTTACATTAGAGTCCCCCTTTACATCAGTGTCCCCCCTTACATCAGAGCCCCCTTAACATCAGAGTCCCTGCTTACATTAGAGTCCCCCCTTACATTAGAGTCCCCCCTTACATTAGAGTCCCCCTTTACATCAGAGTCCCCCCTTACATCAGTGTCCCCCCCTTACATTAGAGTTCCCCCTTACATCAGAGTCCCCCCTTACATCAGAGTCCCCCCTTACATCAGTGTCCCCCCCTTACATTAGAGTTCCCCCTTACATCAGAGTCCCCCCTTACATCAGTGTCCCCCTTTACATCAGTGTCCCCCCCTTACATTAGAGTCCCCCTTTACATCAGTGTCCCCCCCTTACATTAGAGTCCCCCTTTACATCAGTGTCCCCCCCCCCTTACATTAGAGTCCCCCTTAACATCAGTGTCCCCCCTTACATTAGAGTCCCCCTTTACATCAATGTCCCCCCCTTACATTAGAGTCCCCCTTTACATCAGTGTCCCCCCCCCCCTTACATCAGCCATTACATACTCCAGGCCTCAGCACTCCATATACTGTGCTGTACATTACATACTCCAGGCCTCAGCACTCCATATACTGTGCTGTACATTACATACTCCAGGCCTCAGCACTCCATATACTGTGCTGTACATTACATACTCCAGGCCTCAGCACTCCATATACTGTGCTGTACATTACATACTCCAGGCCTCAGCACTCCATATACTGTGCTGTACATTACATACTCCAGGCCTCAGCACTCCATATACTGTGCTGTACATTACATACTCCAGGCCTCAGCACTCCATATACTGTGCTGTACATTACATACTCCAGGCCTCAGCACTCCATATACTGTGCTGTACATTACATACTCCAGGCCTCAGCACTCCATATACTGTGCTGTACATTACATACTCCAGGCCTCAGCACTCCATATACTGTGCTGTGCATGTATCTGTATATTGCCCCCCCTACACCCCCCTCCCATTAGGGTGACCACGTGTCCCCGAATTGCCCGGGACAGTCCCGCATTTTTTAGGTCTGTCCCGGGTTTGGACAGTTTGGAAATGTGGTCACCCTACCCCCCATCCTACAGTGGATATAAAAAGTCTACACACCCCGGGGGGTAAAATGTCGGGTTCCTGTGATGTAAAAAGAAATGAGACAAAGATAAATCATTTCAGAACTTTTTCCACCTTTAATGTGACCGATAAAACTGTACAACTCAGGGGAACAACAAACTGAAATCTTTTAGGTGGAGGGAAGTAAGAATAAAAATAAAAAATAATCTGGTTGCATAAGTGTGCACTCATAGCTCCCTACTGTCCCGGATTTGGAGGGACTGTCCCGGATTTTAAGGGACTGTCCCGGATTTGGAGGGACTGTCCCGGATTTTAAGGGACTGTCCCGGATTTGGAGGGACTGTCCCGGATTTTTAGGGACTGTCCCTGATTTCTAGGGACTGTCCTGGATTTCTAGGGACTGTCCTGGATTTTTAAGGACTGTCCCTGATTTTTAGGGGCTGTGCCAGATTTGGAGCAACGTCCCTCTGTCCCTCATTCCTCCTCATCTGTCCCTCATGTTGCTCTGATCTATAGAGTTGTATATAAAATGCACCTTTTTATCTTTCAAAAAGTGTTTCCCGCGTCTAAACTTTTCATCCGATTTATAAATTGCTGCCTTTGTAAATTCCAAAAGCCAATATAAAGGAATAGTACTGGAAAAAAAAAAAAAAGCATTTGTAGGTTTAACCAATCTTGTTTTTTTTTTTTTGTACAATTCTCCTTTAAGAGGGCGTGGCAAGGGGGTGTGTCCTACGCCTGCATACTTTTGCTGATAGGTGTCCCTCATTCCCATCTCAAAATGTTGGGAGGAGCCTGCACTTCCTTACGCTAATGAAGCCCCCTTTGGATGTTATTCCAGCACTCCGTCTTTTTGGGGGGAGGAGTCTATCGGCGTGGCACATCCTGACTTGGCAATATTTGCCCGCTCTTCTTTCCAAATCTGTCAGATGGTGAGGAGGACGTCTCCTGGGCACAGCCCTCATCACATCACCCCACAGATCTTCAATGGGATTCAGGTCTGGGCTCTGGCTGGGAATCTTCTTCTGGTGAAGACTAGGGATGAGCTTCGCGTTCGATACGAACGTATGTTCGACTCGAACATCGGTCGTTCGATCGTTCGTCGAAATTCGAACAAAACGGGTCGTTCGCGCCAAATTCGAGTGACGCAAAACGTCCCATAATTCACTGCAGCGTTGAGCGCTGATGATTGGCCAAGCATGCCGTATGTCCCGCATGCTTGGCCAATCACAGCGTGCAAAAAACGAAGAGCCATAATTGGCCAAAGCCAGGGTGGCTTTGGCCAATCATGGCTCAGGGGGTTTAGTACACGCCCCACACTATAAAAGGCAGCCTGCACGGCGGCCTCGTGTAGTGTGTTCCGGCCTTGTGAAAGAGAGGAGCAGTCAGACAGTTAGAGAGAGGGAGATAGATAGAGACGTGTCTTTTCTACCAGATAGATAGATAGATAGATAGATATAGAGTAGGAAGGCTAGTCAGTATAGTTTGATCTATACAGTTTGTAGAGAATATATTCACATCCCTAGGAGTTGTCAATATATTTATAAACTGTATAGCTCAGCTAGATCTGCTATTAGTATCTGTCAGGCAGGAGATTGTTCTACATGCAGCGCTCTAAGGCCCCATACACACGATAGAATCCATCCGCTGAAAAATCCCAGCGAATGGGTTTCAGCGGATAGATCCTATGGTGTGTACACTCCAGCGGATCTGTTTCCACGGATATTTATCCCCTGGGATGGATTTCCAGCGGATAAATATTTGATGACATGCTATCAAATCTATCCGCTGGAATCCATCCCAACGGATGGATCCGCTGGTCTGTACAGACTCACCGGGTCCATCCGTCCGAAGGGATCCCCCGCATGCGTCGTAATGATTCGACGCATGCGTGGAATTCCTTATATGACAGCGTCGCGCACGTCGCCGCGTCATAATCGCGGCGACGGCGCGACACGTCATCGCCAGAGGATTTCGGCGCGGATTTCGATTCGATGGTGAGTACACTCCATCGCATGGAAATACGCGCAAATCCTCGAGAGGATTTATCCATGGAAACGGTCCGCTGGACCGTATCCGCGGATAAATCCTCTCGTGTGTATGGGGCCTAACGTGTTGTATTGCCTGCATTAGGGATTAGTCTTTAGTCTTTAGTGTTAGTGGACGTGTGCTAGTTAATTGCACATACACGCATTAGCTGTTAATGCACGTGTGCTATTTATTTGCACAGAAACGCAGTCGCTGTTAATGCACGTTTGCTGTTTAATAGCACCTAAACGCAGTTGGTGTGACTGCACGTTTGCTGTTTTATAGCAGGATGGCAGGGTGCTGGAAGTGAGGATTGCTGGGAGAAGGATGGCAGGGTGCTGGAAGTGAGGATTGCTGGGAGCAGGAATGGCAGGGTGCTGGAAGTGAGGATTGCTGGGAGAAGGATGGCAGGGTGCTGGAAGTGAGGATTGCTGGGAGCAGGAATGGCAGGGTGCTGGAAGTGAGGATTGCTGGGAGCAGGAATGGCAGGGTGCTGGAAGTGAGGATTGCTGGGAGCAGGAATGGCAGGGTGCTGGGAGTGAGGATTGCTGGGAGCAGGAATGGCAGGGTGCTGGAAGTGAGGATTGCTGGGAGCAGGAATGGCAGGGTGCTGGGAGTGAGGATTGCTGGGAGCAGGATGGCAGGGTGCTGGAAGTGAGGATTGCTGGGAGCAGGAATGGCAGGGTGCTGGAAGTGAGGATTGCTGGGAGCAGGAATGGCAGGGTGCTGGAAGTGAGGATTGCTGGGAGCAGGAATGGCAGGGTGCTGGAAGTGAGGATTGCTGGGAGCAGGAATGGCAGGGTGCTGGAAGTGAGGATTGCTGGGAGCAGGAATGGCAGGGTGCTGGAAGTGAGGATTGCTGGGAGCAGGAATGGCAGGGTGCTGGAAGTGAGGATTGCTGGGAGCAGGAATGGCAGGGTGCTGGAAGTGAGGATTGCTGGGAGCAGGAATGGTAGGGTGCTGGAAGTGAGGATTGCTGGGAGCAGGAATGGCAGGGTGCTGGGAGTGAGGATTGCTGGGAGCAGGAATGGCAGGGTGCTGGAAGTGAGGATTGCTGGGAGCAGGAATGGCAGGGTGCTGGAAGTGAGGATTGCTGGGAGCAGGAATGGCAGGGTGCTGGGAGTGAGGATTGCTGGGAGCAGGAATGGCAGGGTGCTGGAAGTGAGGATTGCTGGGAGCAGGAATGGCAGGGTGCTGGAAGTGAGGATTGCTGGGAACAGGAATGGCAGGATGCTGGAAGTGAGGATTGCTGGGAGCAGGAATGGCAGGGTGCTGGGAGTGAGGATTGCTGGGAGCAGGAATGGCAGATGGCTGGAAGTGAGGATTGCTGGGAGCAGGAATGGCAGGGTGCTGGAAGTGAGGATTGCTGGGAGTGAGGATTGCTGGGAGCAGGGTGCTGGAAGTGAGGATTGCTGGGAGCAGGAATGGCAGGGTGCTGGAAGTGAGGATTGCTGGGAGCAGGAATGGCAGGGTGCTGGGAGTGAGGATTGCTGGGAGCAGGAATGGCAGGATGCTGGAAGTGAGGATTGCTGGGAGCAGGAATGGCAGATGGCTGGAAGTGAGGATTGCTGGGAGCAGGAATGGCAGGGTGCTGGAAGTGAGGATTGCTGGGAGTGAGGATTGCTGGGAGCAGGGTGCTGGAAGTGAGGATTGCTGGGAGCAGGAATGGCAGGATGCTGGAAGTGAGGATTGCTGGGAGCAGGAATGGCAGATGGCTGGAAGTGAGGATTGCTGGGAGCAGGAATGGCAGGGTGCTGGAAGTGAGGATTGCTGGGAGTGAGGATTGCTGGGAGCAGGGTGCTGGAAGTGAGGATTGCTGGGAGCAGGAATGGCAGGGTGCTGGAAGTGAGGATTGCTGGGAGCAGGAATGGCAGGGTGCTGGGAGTGAGGATTGCTGGGAGCAGGAATGGCAGGATGCTGGAAGTGAGGAGATCAATTGAGCAATTACTTGTGCAATTGAGTTGCACAAGTACATTGACAGCCACAGACAAGGGTGCTCTGCCCCTTTAATTAGATCCCCCCCCCCCTTCACTATGACAGAACTCTGCCATCCACAATATGGCGCCTTCTGCGCCCAGCCCCGCCCACCCCGTCCTGCTGGACTTAGAGAGCGTACATCCCCGCGCCAACCAGAAGATGGCGAGATGGAGCTGAGACCAGACGCGCGCTACCAGGGAACGCTGTGCGTGCGCGCCCCCTCCACCGGCTCTGGCCCTTCCTCTACTGTCGCCGCTCAGGATACCGATAAGGATGGCGGCTCGGTGAGGAAACGGAACCGGCCCGACCCAGGTGAGGCCCGGGCTGTGTCCCCATTTGTCACCGGTCCTATATACACCCCTCTATATACCTCTAATGTCTCTATATACACCCAGACCCCCCTATATACCTCTAATGTCTCTATATACACCCAGACCCCTCTATATACCTCTAATGTCTCTATATACCCCCAGACCCCCCTATATACCTCTAATGTCTCTATATACACCCAGACCCCCCTATATACCTCTGTCTCTATATACACCCAGACCCCCCTATATACACCCAGACCCCTCTATATACCTCTAATGTCTCTATATACCCCCAGACCCCCCTATATACCTCTAATGTCTCTATATACACCCAGACCCCCCTATATACACCCAGACCCCCTATATACCCCTAATGTCCCTATATACACCTAGACCCCCTATATACACCCAGACCCCTCTATATACACCCAGACCCCCTATATTCCTCAAATGTCCCTATATACACCCAGACCCCTCTATATACACCCAGACCCCACTATATCAAATGTCCCTATATACACCCAGACCCCCCTATATTCCTCAAATGTCCCTATATACACCCAGACCCCACTATATACCTCCAATGTCCCTATATACCCCCGGACCCCCTATATACCCCTAATGTCCCTATATACACCCAGGCCCCCTATATACCGCGAATGTCTCTATATACACCCAGACCCCCCTATATACCTCTAATGTCCCTATATACACCCAGACCCCCCTATATACCTCTAATGTCCCTATATACACCCAGACCCCCCTATATACCTCTAATGTCCCTATATACACCCAGACCCCCCTATATACCTCTAATGTCCCTATATACACCCAGACCCCCCTATATACCTCTGTCTCTATATACACCCAGACCCCCCTATATACCTCTGTCTCTATATTCACCCAGACCCCCCTATATACCTCTGTCTCTATATACACCCAGACCCCCCTATATACCTCTAATGTCCCTATATACACCCAGACCCCCCTATATACACCCAGACCCCCTATATACCTCTAATGTCCCTATATACACCCAGTCCCCCCTATATACACCCAGACCCCCCTATATACACCCAGACCCCCTATATACCTCCAATGTCCCTATATACACCCAGACCCCCCTATATACCTCTAATGTCCCTATATACACCCAGACCCCCCTATATACACCCAGACCCCCCTATATACCTCTAATGTCCCTATATTCACCCAGTCCCCCCTATATACACCCAGACCCCCCTATATACACCCAGACCCCCTATATACCTCCAATGTCCCTATATACACCCAGACCCCCCTATATACCTCCAATGTCCCTATATACACCCAGACCCCCCTATATACCTCTAATGTCTCTATATACCCCCAGACCCCCCTATATACACCCAGACCCCCTATATACCCCTAATGTCTCTATATACACCCAGACCCCCCTATATACACCCAGACCCCCTATATACCCCTAATGTCCCTATATACACCTAGACCCCCTATATACACCCAGACCCCTCTATATACACCCAGACCCCCTATATTCCTCAAATGTCCCTATATACACCCAGACCCCTCTATATACACCCAGACCCCACTATATCAAATGTCCCTATATACACCCAGACCCCTCTATATACACCCAGACCCCACTATATCAAATGTCCCTATATACACCCAGACCCCCCTATATACACCCAGACCCCCTATATTCCTCAAATGTCCCTATATACACCCAGACCCCCCTATATACACCCAGACCCCCTATATACCCCTAATGTCCCTATATACACCCAGACCCCACTATATACCTCCAATGTCCCTATATACCCCCGGACCCCCTATATACCCCTAATGTCCCTATATACACCCAGGCCCCCTATATACCGCGAATGTCTCTATATACACCCAGACCCCCCTATATACCTCTAATGTCCCTATATACACCCAGACCCCCCTATATACCTCTAATGTCCCTATATACACCCAGACCCCCCTATATACCTCTAATGTCCCTATATACACCCAGACCCCCCTATATACCTCTAATGTCCCTATATACACCCAGACCCCCCTATATACCTCTAATGTCCCTATATACACCCAGACCCCCCTATATACCTCTGTCTCTATATTCACCCAGACCCCCCTATATACCTCTGTCTCTATATACACCCAGACCCCCTATATACCCCCCGATATCTCTATATACCCCAGACCCCCTATATACACCCCGATATCTCTATATACACCCCGATATCTCTATATACACCCCGATATATCTATATACACCCCGATATCTCTATATACCCCAGACCCCCCTATATACACCCCGATATCTCTATATACCCCAGACCCCCCTATATACACCCCAATATCTCTATATACACCCCAATATCTCTATATACCCCAGACCCCCTATATACCCCCCGATATCTCTATATACCCCCGATATCTCTACCCCCCAGACCCCCTATATATACCCCGATATCTCTATATACCCCCGATATCTCTACCCCCCAGACCCCCTATATATACCCCGATATCTCTATATACCCCCGATATCTCTACCCCCCAGACCCCCTATATACACCCCAATGTCTGACATGTACAGATCCCCAGAAGTTTCTTTCCTGAGGTGTCACACCCCCCCCCCCCCGGGTGGGAGTAATCCTTAGTGGGGGGTCTGCACTGTTATTAGGATCGGTGATAATTACCGTCTTCTGTGCCGCGGCCTCTTCACATCCCTGTGCCGATGATCAATTACTCCCCCCCCTCCCCCCCCACAATACGGCTGTGTGTGTCACCAAAATTACACCCTGCCATGTGTGCCGCCAACTCATCTCTGATCTCTCCACCCTCACCAACCCACTGAGGGGACATTAGAGTGTAAGCTCCTCTGTACAGAGACGTGATGTGGGGGGGGGGGGACATTAGAGTGTAAGCTCCTCTGTACAGAGACTGATGTGATGTGGGGGGGAGGGGACATTAGAGTGTAAGCTCCTCTGTACAGAGACTGATGTGATGTGGGGGGGAGGGGACATTAGAGTGTAAGCTCCTCTGTACAGAGACTGATGTGATGTGTGGGGGAGGGGACATTAGAGTGTAAGCTCCTCTGTACAGAGACTGATGTGACTGTGGGGGGGAGGGGACATTAGAGTGTAAGCTCCTCTGTACAGAGACTGATGTGACTGTGGGGGGAGGGGACATTAGAGTGTAAGCTCCTCTGTACAGAGACTGATGTGATGTGGGGGGGAGGGGACATTAGAGTGTAAGCTCCTCTGTACAGAGACTGATGTGATGTGGGGGGAGGGGACATTAGAGTGTAAGCTCCTCTGTACAGAGACTGATGTGATGTGGGGGGGAGGGGGACATTAGAGTGTAAGCTCCTCTGTACAGAGACTGATGTGATGTGGGGGGGGGACATTAGAGTGTAAGCTCCTCTGTACAGAGACTGATGTGACTGTGGGGGGAGGGGACATTAGAGTGTAAGCTCCTCTGTACAGAGACTGATGTGATGTGGGGGGGAGGGGACATTAGAGTGTAAGCTCCTCTGTACAGAGACTGATGTGACTGTGGGGGGGGGGGAGGGGACATTAGAGTGTAAGCTCCTCTGTACAGAGACTGATGTGATGTGTGGGGGGGGGGACATTAGAGTGTAAGCTCCTCTGTACAGAGACTGATGTGACTGTGGGGGGAGGGGACATTAGAGTGTAAGCTCCTCTGTACAGAGACTGATGTGATGTGAGGGGGAGGGGACATTAGAGTGTAAGCTCCTCTGTACAGAGACTGATGTGATGTGGGGGGGGGGAGGGGACATTAGAGTGTAAGCTCCTCTGTACAGAGAGTGATGTGGGGGGAAGGGACATTAGAGTGTCAGCTCCTCTGTACAGAGACTGATGTGACTGTGGGGGGAAGGGACATTAGAGTGTAAGCTCCTCTGTACAGAGACTGATGTGATGTGGGGGGGGAGGGGACATTAGAGTGTAAGCTCCTCTGTACAGAGACTGATGTGACTGTGGGGGGGAGGGGACATTAGAGTGTAAGCTCCTCTGTACAGAGACTGATGTGATGTGGGGGGAGGGGACATTAGAGTGTAAGCTCCTCTGTACAGAGAGTGATGTGATGTGGGGGGGAGGGGACATTAGAGTGTAAGCTCCTCTGTACAGAGACTGATGTGACTGTGGGGGGAGGGGACATTAGAGTGTAAGCTCCTCTGTACAGAGACTGATGTGATGTGGGGGGGGGAGGGGACATTAGAGTGTAAGCTCCTCTGTACAGAGACTGATGTGATGTGGGGGGGGGGGGGACATTAGAGTGTAAGCTCCTCTGTACAGAGACTGATGTGACTGTGGGGGGGAGGGGACATTAGAGTGTAAGCTCCTCTGTACAGAGACTGATGTGATGGGGGGGAAGGGACATTAGAGTGTAAGCTCCTCTGTACAGAGACTGATGTGATGTGGGGGGGGGACATTAGAGTGTAAGCTCCTCTGTACAGAGACTGATGTGGGGGGAGGGGACATTAGAGTGTAAGCTCCTCTGTACAGAGACTGATGTGATATGGGGGGGAGGGGACATTAGAGTGTAAGCTCCTCTGTACAGAGACTGATGTGATGTGGGGGGGAGGGGACATTAGAGTGTAAGCTCCTCTGTACAGAGACTGATGTGACTGTGTGGGGGAGGGGACATTAGAGTGTAAGCTCCTCTGTATAGAGACTGATGTGATGTGGGGGGGGAGGGGACATTAGAGTGTAAGCTCCTCTGTACAGAGACTGATGTGACTGTGGGGGGGAGGGGACATTAGAGTGTAAGCTCCTCTGTACAGAGACTGATGTGATGTGTGGGGGGGAGGGGACATTAGAGTGTAAGCTCCTCTGTACAGAGACTGATGTGATGTGGGGGGGGGGGACATTAGAGTGTAAGCTCCTCTGTACAGAGACTGATGTGATGTGGGGGGGAGGGGACATTAGAGTGTAAGCTCCTCTGTACAGAGACTGATGTGATGTGGGGGGGAGGGGACATTAGAGTGTAAGCTCCTCTGTACAGAGACTGATGTGATGTGGGGGGGGAGGGGACATTAGAGTGTAAGCTCCTCTGTACAGAGACTGATGTGATGTGGGGGGGAGGGGACATTAGAGTGTAAGCTCCTCTGTACAGAGAGTGATGTGGGGGGAGGGGACATTAGAGTGTAAGCTCCTCTGTACAGAGACTGATGTGACTGTGGGGGGGGGAGGGGACATTAGAGTGTAAGCTCCTCTGTACAGAGACTGATGTGATGTGGGGGGGAGGGGACATTAGAGTGTAAGCTCCTCTGTACAGAGACTGATGTGATGTGGGGGGGAGGGGACATTAGAGTGTAAGCTCCTCTGTACAGAGACTGATGTGATGTGGGGGGAGGGGACATTAGAGTGTAAGCTCCTCTGTACAGAGACTGATGTGACTGTGGGGGGGAGGGGACATTAGAGTGTAAGCTCCTCTGTACAGAGACTGATGTGACTGTGGGGTGGGGGACATTAGAGTGTAAGCTCCTCTGTACAGAGACTGATGTGATGTGGGGGGAGGGGACATTAGAGTGTAAGCTCCTCTGTACAGAGACTGATGTGTGGGGGGAGGGGACATTAGAGTGTAAGCTCCTCTGTACAGAGACTGATGTGACTGTGGGGTGGGGGACATTAGAGTGTAAGCTCCTCTGTACAGAGACTGATGTGACTGTGGGGGGGAGGGGACATTAGAGTGTAAGCTCCTCTGTACAGAGACTGATGTGATGTGGGGGAGGGGACATTAGAGTGTAAGCTCCTCTGTACAGAGACTGATGTGATGTGGGGGGGAGGGGACATTAGAGTGTAAGCTCCTCTGTACAGAGACTGATGTGATGTGGGGGAGGGGATATTAGAGTGTAAGCTCCTCTGTACAGAGACTGATGTGATGTGGGGGGGAGGGGACATTAGAGTGTAAGCTCCTCTGTACAGAGACTGATGTGATGTGGGGGGAGGGGACATTAGAGTGTAAGCTCCTCTGTACAGAGACTGATGTGATGTGGGGGGGGAGGGGACATTAGAGTGTAAGCTCCTCTGTACAGAGACTGATGTGATGTGGGGGGGAGGGGGACATTAGAGTGTAAGCTCCTCTGTACAGAGACTGATGTGATGTGGGGGGGGGAGGGGACATTAGAGTGTAAGCTCCTCTGTACAGAGACTGATGTGACTGTGGGGGGGAGGGGACATTAGAGTGTAAGCTCCTCTGTACAGAGACTGATGTGATGTGGGGGGGGAGGGGACATTAGAGTGTAAGCTCCTCTGTACAGAGACTGATGTGATGTGGGGGAGGGGACATTAGAGTGTAAGCTCCTCTGTACAGAGACTGATGTGACTGTGGGGGGGGGAGGGGACATTAGAGTGTAAGCTCCTCTGTACAGAGACTGATGTGATGTGGGGGGGGGGGGGGAGGGGACATTAGAGTGTAAGCTCCTCTGTACAGAGACGGATGTGACTGTGGGGGGAGGGGACATTAGAGTGTAAGCTCCTCTGTATAGAGACTGATGTGATGTGTGGGGGGAGGGGACATTAGAGTGTAAGCTCCTCTGTACAGAGACTGATGTGACTGTGGGGGAGGGGACATTAGAGTGTAAGCTCCTCTGTACAGAGACTGATGTGATGTGGGGGGAGGGGACATTAGAGTGTAAGCTCCTCTGTACAGAGACTGATGTGACTGTGGGGGGGAGGGGACATTAGAGTGTAAGCTCCTCTGTACAGAGACTGATGTGATGTGGGGGGAGGGGACATTAGAGTGTAAGCTCCTCTGTACAGAGACTGATGTGATGTGGGGGGGGGACATTAGAGTGTAAGCTCCTCTGTACAGAGACTGATGTGGGGGGAGGGGACATTAGAGTGTAAGCTCCTCTGTACAGAGACTGATGTGATGTGGGGGGGAGGGGACATTAGAGTGTAAGCTCCTCTGTATAGAGACTGATGTGATGTGTGGGGGAGGGGACATTAGAGTGTAAGCTCCTCTGTACAGAGACTGATGTGACTGTGTGGGGGGGAGGGGACATTAGAGTGTAAGCTCCTCTGTACAGAGACTGATGTGACTGTGGGGGGAGGGGACATTAGAGTGTAAGCTCCTCTGTACAGAGACTGATGTGACTGTGGGGGGGGGGAGGGGACATTAGAGTGTAAGCTCCTCTGTACAGAGACTGATGTGATGTGTGGGGGGAGGGGACATTAGAGTGTAAGCTCCTCTGTACAGAGACTGATGTGACTGTGGGGGGAGGGGACATTAGAGTGTAAGCTCCTCTGTACAGAGACTGATGTGATGTGGGGGGGGAGGGGACATTAGAGTGTAAGCTCCTCTGTACAGAGACTGATGTGATGTGGGGGGGGGGGGACATTAGAGTGTAAGCTCCTCTGTACAGAGACTGATGTGATGTGGGGGGGAGGGGACATTAGAGTGTAAGCTCCTCTGTACAGAGACTGATGTGATGTGGGGGGGAGGGGACATTAGAGTGTAAGCTCCTCTGTACAGAGACTGATGTGACTGTGGGGGGAGGGGACATTAGAGTGTAAGCTCCTCTGTACAGAGACTGATGTGATGTGGGGGGGGAGGGGACATTAGAGTGTAAGCTCCTCTGTACAGAGACTGATGTGATGTGGGGGGGAGGGGGACATTAGAGTGTAAGCTCCTCTGTACAGAGACTGATGTGATGTGGGGGGGGGAGGGGACATTAGAGTGTAAGCTCCTCTGTACAGAGACTGATGTGACTGTGGGGGGAGGGGACATTAGAGTGTAAGCTCCTCTGTACAGAGACTGATGTGACTGTGGGGGGGAGGGGACATTAGAGTGTAAGCTCCTCTGTACAGAGACTGATGTGATGTGGGGGGGAGGGGACATTAGAGTGTAAGCTCCTCTGTACAGAGACTGATGTGGGGGGGAGGGGACATTAGAGTGTAAGCTCCTCTGTACAGAGACTGATGTGATGTGGGGGGGGAGGGGACATTAGAGTGTAAGCTCCTCTGTACAGAGACTGATGTGATGTGGGGGGAAGGGGACATTAGAGTGTAAGCTCCTCTGTACAGAGACTGATGTGATGTGGGGGGGAGGGGACATTAGAGTGTAAGCTCCTCTGTACAGAGACTGATGTGATGTGGGGGGGGAGGGGACATTAGAGTGTAAGCTCCTCTGTACAGAGACTGATGTGATGTGGGGGAGGGGACATTAGAGTGTAAGCTCCTCTGTACAGAGACTGATGTGACTGTGGGGGGGGGAGGGGACATTAGAGTGTAAGCTCCTCTGTACAGAGACTGATGTGATGTGGGGGGGGGGGAGGGGACATTAGAGTGTAAGCTCCTCTGTACAGAGACGGATGTGACTGTGGGGGGGAGGGGACATTAGAGTGTAAGCTCCTCTGTATAGAGACTGATGTGATGTGTGGGGGGAGGGGACATTAGAGTGTAAGCTCCTCTGTACAGAGACTGATGTGATGTGGGGGGGAGGGGATATTAGAGTGTAAGCTCCTCTGTACAGAGACTGATGTGACTGTGGGGGAGGGGACATTAGAGTGTAAGCTCCTCTGTACAGAGACTGATGTGACTGTGGGGGGGAGGGGACATTAGAGTGTAAGCTCCTCTGTACAGAGACTGATGTGATGGGGGGGAAGGGACATTAGAGTGTAAGCTCCTCTGTACAGAGACTGATGTGACTGTGGGGGGGGGGGACATTAGAGTGTAAGCTCCTCTGTACAGAGACTGATGTGATGTGTGGGGGGGAGGGGACATTAGAGTGTAAGCTCCTCTGTACAGAGACTGATGTGACTGTGGGGGGAGGGGACATTAGAGTGTAAGCTCCTCTGTACAGAGACTGATGTGACTGTGGGGGGAGGGGACATTAGAGTGTAAGCTCCTCTGTACAGAGACTGATGTGAGGGGGAGGGGACATTAGAGTGTAAGCTCCTCTGTACAGAGACTGATGTGACTGTGGGGGGAGGGGACATTAGAGTGTAAGCTCCTCTGTGCAGAGACTGATGTGACTGTGGGGGGGAGGGGACATTAGAGTGTAAGCTCCTCTGTACAGAGACGTGATGTGGGGGGGAGGGGACATTAGAGTGTAAGCTCCTCTGTACAGAGACTGATGTGACTGTGGGGGGAGGGGACATTAGAGTGTAAGCTCCTCTGTACAGAGACTGATGTGATGTGGGGGGGAGGGGACATTAGAGTGTAAGCTCCTCTGTACAGAGACTGATGTGATGTGTGGGGGGGGAGGGGACATTAGAGTGTAAGCTCCTCTGTACAGAGACTGATGTGATGTGGGGGGGAGGGGACATTAGAGTGTAAGCTCCTCTGTACAGAGACTGATGTGATGTGTGAGGGGGAGGGGACATTAGAGTGTAAGCTCCTCTGTACAGAGACTGATGTGACTGTGGGGGAGGGGACATTAGAGTGTAAGCTCCTCTGTACAGAGACTGATGTGATGTGGGGGGAGGGGACATTAGAGTGTAAGCTCCTCTGTACAGAGACTGATGTGACTGTGGGGGGAGGGGACATTAGAGTGTAAGCTCCTCTGTACAGAGACTGATGTGATGTGGGGGGAGGGGACATTAGAGTGTAAGCTCCTCTGTACAGAGACTGATGTGACTGTGGGGGGGAGGGGACATTAGAGTGTAAGCTCCTCTGTACAGAGACTGATGTGATGTGGGGGGGGAGGGGACATTAGAGTGTAAGCTCCTCTGTACAGAGACTGATGTGACTGTGGGGGGGAGGGGACATTAGAGTGTAAGCTCCTCTGTACAGAGACTGATGTGATATGGGGGGGAGGGGACATTAGAGTGTAAGCTCCTCTGTACAGAGACTGATGTGACTGTGGGGGGGAGGGGACATTAGAGTGTAAGCTCCTCTGTACAGAGACTGATGTGATGTGTGGGGGGGAGGGGACATTAGAGTGTAAGCTCCTCTGTACAGAGACTGATGTGATGTGGGGGGGGGGGGACATTAGAGTGTAAGCTCCTCTGTACAGGGACTGATGTGACTGTGGGGGGAGGGGACATTAGAGTGTAAGCTCCTCTGTACAGAGACTGATGTGACTGTGGGGGGGAGGGGACATTAGAGTGTAAGCTCCTCTGTACAGAGACTGATGTGATGTGGGGGGGAGGGGACATTAGAGTGTAAGCTCCTCTGTACAGAGACTGATGTGATGTGGGGGGGAGGGGACATTAGAGTGTAAGCTCCTCTGTACAGGGACTGATGTGACTGTGGGGGGAGGGGACATTAGAGTGTAAGCTCCTCTGTACAGAGACGTGATGTGGGGGGGGGGGGGACATTAGAGTGTAAGCTCCTCTGTACAGAGACTGATGTGATGTGGGGGGGAGGGGACATTAGAGTGTAAGCTCCTCTGTACAGAGACTGATGTGATGTGGGGGGGAGGGGACATTAGAGTGTAAGCTCCTCTGTACAGGGACTGATGTGACTGTGGGGGGAGGGGACATTAGAGTGTAAGCTCCTCTGTACAGAGACGTGATGTGGGGGGGGGGGGACATTAGAGTGTAAGCTCCTCTGTACAGAGACTGATGTGACTGTGGGGGGGAGGGGACATTAGAGTGTAAGCTCCTCTGTACAGAGACTGATGTGATGTGTGGGGGGGAGGGGACATTAGAGTGTAAGCTCCTCTGTACAGAGACTGATGTGATGTGGGGGGGGAGGGGACATTAGAGTGTAAGCTCCTCTGTACAGAGACTGATGTGACTGTGGGGGGGGGGAGGGGACATTAGAGTGTAAGCTCCTCTGTACAGAGACTGATGTGATGTGGGGGGGGAAGGGACATTAGAGTGTAAGCTCCTCTGTACAGAGACTGATGTGATGTGGGGGGGGGGGGGACATTAGAGTGTAAGCTCCTCTGTACAGGGACTGATGTGACTGTGGGGGGAGGGGACATTAGAGTGTAAGCTCCTCTGTACAGAGACTGATGTGACTGTGGGGGGGAGGGGACATTAGAGTGTAAGCTCCTCTGTACAGAGACTGATGTGATGTGGGGGGGAGGGGACATTAGAGTGTAAGCTCCTCTGTACAGAGACTGATGTGATGTGGGGGGGAGGGGACATTAGAGTGTAAGCTCCTCTGTACAGGGACTGATGTGACTGTGGGGGGAGGGGACATTAGAGTGTAGGCTCCTCTGTACAGAGACGTGATGTGGGGGGGGGGGGGACATTAGAGTGTAAGCTCCTCTGTACAGAGACTGATGTGATGTGGGGGGGAGGGGACATTAGAGTGTAAGCTCCTCTGTACAGAGACTGATGTGATGTGGGGGGGAGGGGACATTAGAGTGTAAGCTCCTCTGTACAGGGACTGATGTGACTGTGGGGGGAGGGGACATTAGAGTGTAAGCTCCTCTGTACAGAGACGTGATGTGGGGGGGGGGGGGACATTAGAGTGTAAGCTCCTCTGTACAGAGACTGATGTGACTGTGGGGGGGAGGGGACATTAGAGTGTAAGCTCCTCTGTACAGAGACTGATGTGACTGTGGGGGGGAGGGGACATTAGAGTGTAAGCTCCTCTGTACAGAGACGTGATGTGGGTGGGGAGGAGACATTAGAGTGTAAGCTCCTCTGTACAGAGACTGATGTGACTGTGGGGGGGAGGGGACATTAGAGTGTAAGCTCCTCTGTACAGAGACTGATGTGACTGTGGGGGGGAGGGGACATTAGAGTGTAAGCTCCTCTGTACAGAGACTGATGTGATGTGTGGGGGGAGGGGACATTAGAGTGTAAGCTCCTCTGTACAGGGACTGATGTGACTGTGAGGGGACATTAGAGTGTAAGCTCCTCTGATAGAGGTAGTGATGTTGATCGTTGCTTTAGGTGGCAGAGTAACAGGTAGCATATCACAGGGCATACTGTGCCCACCTAGGAGAACATGAGGGGGGTTGGTGTATAGGGGGGTGTTCTTTCTTTCTCACTATCTCGGCAGGATGTGGTCGGTTTGTGTGAATTGCTCGCTCTTAGGCTGCATTCACACCTAGGCGTATATACGCCTGAAGCGCGACGCCGCAGCCGCCCCTCATACGCTGGAGGGGTGATTTTACATGGTCGGCTATGGAGATGGTTCACATCTCCACGCCGGACGCCTGCCGCCTGAAAAAAAGTCCCGGACCTTTCGGCGTTCGGCATAAGAGATGTGAACCATCGCGGTACAAAACGCCGCTATTTGCCGCCGCAATTCGCGGGACAAAACGCCGCGATTCAGTACGCCGAGGTGTGAATGCAGCCTTAGTCGGTTTCCTCCCACATACTCCCCGCTGAGCGCCGGTTATCACCCCCCCTCTCCTCGCCATTTGTCTGTCTCACCTTCTCATGGCCAAGGGCTGGCATGTCTGGGCAGGTGATGCCGTGCTATTGTTTGTGACTCCCGTGTGCCAGGGCTGGAGGGTGCAATTACTATGTGTGATTGATTGGTGCGGTGATCTGTATTGGCAGAAGTCGGTGGTGGTAACCCTCATCGCGGTGAGGGAAAAGGGGAGGAGCCAGATGAAGATCCTCCGTTGAAGACAACTCAGGTGCAGGCAATGCACTCGGAACAAAGATTGTCTCTGGACAGCCGCACTCCGAACAAGTTGTAGCCTTTATTAAAAAAAGGCCAGTACTACAAGTCACAGCAACATAAAATAAAACCCGACTTGACGCGTTTCGCACTGAAACTAGTGCTTAGTCATAGCTAGCTGCCTTGTGCTGGGGGGGGCGGCGGCAGCTGCTTCCGTGCTTTGTGCGGGGTGGCGCAGCTGCCCGTGGGCTAGTGGCCTGTTGCTTGGGTAGGCGCAAGGTAGCCCGTGAGCCTGCTGCTGGGGGGCGGACGGTAGCCCGTGGGCCTGTTGCTGCTGCTGGGGTGGGCGCGCGTGCGGACGGTAGCTCGTGGGCCTGTTGCTGCTGGGGGGGGCGCGGACAGTAGCCTGTGGGCCTGTTGCTAGGGGAGGAAGGACGATTGCCTGTGGGCCTGTTGCTTGGGGGGGGGCGCGCATTGGTAGCCTGTGGGCCTGTTGCTGCTGGGGGGGGGCGGACGGTAGCCTGTGGGCCTGTTGCTGCTGGGGGGGGGCGGACGGTAGCCTATGGGCCTGTTGCTGCTGGGGGGGGCGGACGGTAGCCTGTGGGCCTGTTGCTGCTGGGGGGGGGCGGACGGTAG